>NW_020173774.1:3679563-3719116 GCF_003031525.2 Neophocaena asiaeorientalis asiaeorientalis
CTGTCTTTTCTCCACTGTATATTCTTGCCTCCTTTATCAAAGATAAGGTGACCATATGTGCGTGGGTTTATCTCTGGGCTTTCTATCCTGTTCCATTGAGATATATTTCTGTTTTTGTGCCAGTACCATATTGTCTTGATTACTGTAACTTTGTAGTTTAGTCTGAAGTCTGGGAGCCTGATTCCTCCAGCTCCATTTTTCTTTCTGAAGATTGCGTTGGTATTCAGGGTCTTTTGTGTTTCCATACAAATTGTGAAATTTTTTGTTCTAGTTCTGTGAAAAAAAGCCATTGGTAGTTTGATAGGGATTGCATTGAACCTGTAGATTGCTTTGGGTAGTACAGTCATTTTTCACAATGTTGATTCTTCCAATCCAAGAACATGGTATATCTCTCCATCTGTTGGTATCATCTTTAATTTCTTTCATCAGTGTCTTATAGTTTTCTGCATACAGGTCTTTTGTCCTCTTAGGTAGGTTTATTCCTAGGTATTTTATTCTTTTTGTTGCAGTGGTAAATGGGAGTGTTTCCTTAATTTCTCTTTCAGATTTTTCATCATTAGTGTATAGGAATGCAAGAGATTTCTGTGCATTAATTTTGTGTCCTGCTACTTTAGCAAATTCATTGATTAGCTCTAGTAGTTTTCTGGTAGCATCTTTAGGATTCTCTCTATATAGTATCATGTCATCTGCAAACAGTGACAGCTTTACTTCTTCTTTTCCAATTCGGATTCTTTTTATTTCTTTTTCTTCTCTGTTGCTGTGGCTAATACTTCCAAGACTATGTTGAATAAGAGTGGTGAGAGTGGACATCCTTGTCTTGTTCCTGATTTTAGAGGAAATGGTTTCAGGTTTTCCACCATTGAGAATGATGTTGGCTGTGGGTTTGTCATATATGGCCTCTATTATGTTGAGGTAAGTTCCCTCTATGCCTACTTTCTGGAGAGTTTTTGTCATAAATGGGTCTTGAATTTTGTCAAAAGCTTTTTCTGCATCTATTGAGATTATCATATGGTTTTTAATCTTTCAGTTTGTTAATATGGTGTATCACATTGATTGATTTGCGTATATTGAAGAATCCTTGCGTTCCTGGGATAAACCCCACTTGAAGATGGAGATTCTGACCTTTCTCCCTCCCGGTGGGACAGACCCTTCCAGTGCTTTCTGCAGGAATGGGGATGGCGTAGTGCAAACCATGCCCACTCTTCTCCCAACGTCCGTTTTTCTGTGGCAGATTGCACATATTGGCTAGGTCCATGTCCTTTGAACTCATGACTTCACTGTCCCAGCATCTCTCCCCAGCTAAACAGGTGACCCAACATTCCCCTGACAGTTGCTCAATGTTCAGCCAGAAACGTAGCATGTGAACCACCCAGCACAAAGCAGGCATCCAGGAGGCAGCTCATTGCCTCCCTTCCCTCCCCATGCCTACTTCTCTCACAGCCTAGTTTCTTCTCTCCCCTCCCCAAGGTAAATACTGCTAGCTGGTGGGGCACCCCTCCCACTCCTCCCCTCCACCCAGTGGTGGTGGGAAAGAGCAGCTGCAGTGCAAACATGACAGATGGCGAGGCCCAGGGGGATGGCAATGCTCCTCAGATGGGCCTCCCTGCCCCCTAACTACCTGCACCTGGCACTCCCCCTGCTGAAGCTTCCCCGCCCCATTCCCCACCCCAGTGATGTTTCCCCCTTTCCACCCCAAGCCCCCTCCCTGCAGCAGCTTTCAGTCCAAACCTCAGGCTGACCAGTGGCCCCGAGGTTTATTCATTGTCTCTGGCAACCAGGTGAACTCTTGGGGGCCCCTCTGACCTCGAGGTGCTCTGTGCACCCAGCTTCGACTGCTTTCAAGTCAGGAGGCAGGTAATGAATGACAGCTGTTTCTGAGATGCTCTTGACATTCATGAGGGACTCCTGGAGGTGGGATCCCAGAAAGGCCGAGGGAGAGGGGCTCCCTGACTCAGAGCACTCCTTCACTCCCCTGCTCACAGCTGACAGCCTGGCCCGCCTCACACACCTGTAGATGCTCTCCTGGAAGGTGGAACTATATTTGGAGATTGAGAAACTGCTGTCAAAATTCGTGCTGGTCACGCTGGCTGTCTGGAAAGCACTGCAAGGGAGGAGAGGGAAAAAGAATGAACCTCCTTGAGACAGCGCACACCCATGGTTCCCCAGCCAGCATTAGAGTCCCAAGCGAGCCCTGCTGCAGAGGCCAAAGGCAGTTAAAACCCCACAATCTCAGACCCCACCCACATATTCCACCACTGCCCCCTACTAGCCCTACGCACTAACCAGTAGTTTTTGTTTTTGTTTTTTATGTTGAGCCTTCTTTTAATTTATTTATTTTTATTTTTGGCTGTGTTTGGTCTTCGTCTCTGTGCGAGGGCTTTCTCTAGTTGTGGCAAGCGGGGGCCACTCCTCATTGCGGTGCGCGGGCCTCCCACCCTCGTGGCCTCCCTTGTTGCGGAGCACAGGCTCCAGACGCGGAGGCTCAGCAGTTGTGGCTCACGGGCCCAGCTGCTCCGCGGCATGTGGGATCCTCCCAGACCAGGGCTCGAACCCGTGTCCCCTGCATTAGCAGGCAGATTCTCAACCACTGTGCCACCAGGGAAGCCCCTAACCCAGTAGTTTTGAAAGTGTGGTCCAATCCCAGAGGACAATGTTAGCACTGCCTGGGAAGTTGTTAGAAATGCAAATTCTCGGGCCCTGTCCCAGGCCTACCAAATCAAGAATTCTGGTTTTCCGTTTTAACAAGCTCTCCAGGTGATTCTGATGCGCTCTCAAGTTTGAGAAACACTGACCTAGCCCTTTTCTATCCAGACTGTGATCCATGGACTGACAGCAGCAGTATCACCCCAGACCTGCCGAGCCAGACTCTGCGTTTTAAAGATCCTCATGTTATGGGTTTGCGCATTAAATCCTGAGAACCGTTTGGCTCTTAGACCACAACGTGCCTAAGTATCACCCCCGGGTGTCGTTAAGCAGGTTTGAAATCCTAATCCCAGAAATTCTGATTTCAGGGTGCATTTTAACAAGCACCCAGGTGATTCTTCTGTGGGTGATCCATGGACCGCTATCTGTGTGGCCCTTCGGCGTGTTTCTAGAACACGGGACACGCTTGCATGACAGCATGCCTTTGCGGGCGCTGTCCCTCTACCCAGGGGCCTCGTCCGTGCTCTGCTGACCTCCAGGCACAGTCAGGCACCCTCTCCGTTGTGTGTGCGTAATGCTTGCCACGTGTCCTTTCCATTACACATCACACGGTGCTGTGATTATTGGCTGAAGCCTCTCTCACCCACACCATACCAGATTGTCCAAGGGCAGGGATCTTGTCTGGGTGAATGGCTCAGACATAATAAAAGCTCGATGAATGTTCTTTGAATAAATGACACTATCTATTGAAGCCCAAGGGAAGCTCGCATTTGCATAAGGTCACACAACTCAATGATAAACGATGTCCGTTGTCTTCCAACTAGATCACCCAGGTCGTCTTTCACAGATGGGAACTCTGAGGCTGAGGTAGGGGCAGAGAACTGGTTCTAAGTCCTCGTCCCCAAGCCCTGGTGTTCTAGGTGGTTTCTACAGAGAGCCCACAGTGAGATCCTAAACAAACCTTTCTCGCTACAACTTCACACACGTTGGTGAACCCCCGAACTACTTGGTTTGAAACCCAGACCGAGAGGGAGGATGGAGGTGACTGTGTGGCCTGCCAACCGGGGGCTCCTTCAAGGGGGAAGGTCACGGTAAACCCCACTCCCTACTCCACCCACTGGTACCAGCTTCTTGTTTCAGATCTGTAGAGCCAAAGATGCTAGTGACTTTACCTAGCCACGTCTGCCCATCTCGTTCCTCGTTTGACGCGTTCTAGCCCAAGCCGCAGCCGCTTTTTTGCTCAAAGTCCACTGAAGGGTTTGCACAGCCTGAGTTGCTGGTTCCCAGATGTGAGGAGAAGACGAGACCTGCCCGAATGCCCACCCACCTCACAGGGCCTCTGCGACCACTGAATGCGAGCGTGGGCACGAGGATGCTTTGATGCAAAAAACCGTACAGGAACGTCATCCGCAAATAACTACTTTGGCCTCCTGGAAACAGCTTGTCCCCAGACTTGGGCTCCCCAGGCCACTGTCCCTTTGAATAATTCAAGTGTGCTATTAGCTAGTGACCTCAGCCCTGGTCCCCAAGAGTCTTTTTAATCTGTGTTTCCGTCAATGATCCTGAGATGCCCTTGTGAAGAGTCTGAAGCACCCCTGAAGCTGGGACTCATGGGGGAGTTTACCTCTTGAAACCCAGCTGCTGGCAGGTCTTCTTCGAGTAGATATCATTCCAGCTGTCACTGCAGATGGGAAGCCACTTATGGGAGGATCCAGAGTAGATTTTAAGCAGAGACTTGTCCCAGTCAAACCTCACTGCAGGGCAAAAAAAGGTCAAGGCAGGTCCTCAGCACCAGGAAGCTCCAAGTTCTTGAGGAATGAACTGAGTAAGGCTCTGAGACGCTCCTGTCCTAAGGCTTCTCGCTGAGGCCTTGCAAACAGCCGGGAGCTTGGCCCGGGACGGGATGGTCATCAGCCAGTGCTCAGAGCCCAAGATGCTCAGTAAGGGCAGAGCCAAGGCAAGGGGCTGGGGCGGAGCAGAAAGAGATCTCCATCCGACGGGACCCACAGCCGTCACTGGGAGAAGGGGCGTGCACTGCCAGGAGCTATCACCCCACGAGGGCAGTGACGTGCCCAAATAAGAGAGGGACAAGGGGAGTGATGATCGCTAGACAGGCTCAGTCACAGATGGATGTGGTCATGGGCAAGGACACACATGTACACACAGGTGGGAAGGGCCAGATGTGCACCCACAGACACCCACATTAGGGCTGTACATGGACAACACAAGTAAAAACCAGTGAGGACCAGCGCTCAAAGAGATCATTGTGCTCATGAAAGCCTTCATTTACAAACTGACCTTCATGGAACCATAGAGGTGGCAGGTCAGAGGTCACCTGCTGGGCACATGGACAGAGCTCTGGACCCCACACCTGCCTCCAGCCAGAGCAGCCCTGCTTTGCTCAGTCTGGTAGCTGCGAGCTGTCAGATGGTATCCGAGAACCACTAATCTTGTCCAATCCACTCATTTTCCAAGTTAGGAAACTGAAGCCCAGAGAAGGTAAGTGATTAACCCAAGTCACACAGCACTCCAAGCCAGGTTCCAAACCCCAGCCTATTGTAACTAGAACCCAGACCCTCTGAGTCTCTCTCCCTTGCCTCCCATTTGAGCTGATACCCAGTTTGCAGTCCCCAGAGTGCACATGTGCGGGTGTGCACTTGCTCATGTACACGCGTGCGTGCGCTCACACACACACACAGCCGGCCTCCTTACCACAGCCCAGCTCGTCACTCTTCAGCTTACAGTCCACAACCCCGTCACAGCGCACAGCATGCTTGGGGCAGCTCTCTACCGGTTCCTTGTACTTGATCCCTATGTGGCCCTGCCAGAAGTAGACTGAAAAAAATGAAGCAGAAGCCAGGTCACTGCCAGCCCCAGAGAGACATGACACTAAGCAGCCCAAGGCCCTGGGTGTTCTGAGACACTGATCTGCAATCCCTCCTGGACTCTGGGTCTCTCATCCCCCTTCTGTATGGAGAGAAAGGCTGCTCAGGAATGCTCCGGAATGCTCCAGAAAGCTTCTGCAAGCAGGGCAGCACTCAAGAGCGGCCACCCAGAGAGGGAGAGAGGGAGGGAGGTGTGGAGACGGTTACTACTCTGGGAGCTCCCCTGCCCTATGTGCCGGCCAGAGTGGTGGTCAGAAAAAGCCCTTCCTCCACCATCCCAGAGGCCCCTTCTCAGAGCCACTCGGGCATCCCTCCGCCTCTGTGCCCTGTGGGTTGTAGCAGAGACACTTCCATCTTCAGTCATACACTTGCAACCACTAGCTGTCCTGTCTTCGCAAAGGCTGTCCTCCCAGCCTCAGAAGCTCCTGGATTTTCTTCCTCCTCCCTCTTCTCTAAACAAGGTGTGTCCCCTTGGCTCAGTTCTTGCCCCGTTACTTGTCTTGATGCCTGTAAATGTCTCCCCACCCCGCGAGCAACTCTAGGGGGCTGATTCCTAAACGTACAAGTTGTGCTGAAAAGCCAACAGCTTTACAAACCATATGTGAAAATCAGCTTCTTCTAAGACCCATCTCTTTCCAAACTAGGAACCGTCATCCCTCCTGCCCGGAAACACCTCCCCTTGGATGCCTAAGAAACCCCGGTTCTGACTCCTCACCCTGCCTCTTGTCTGCAACCTGTTCCTCAGCCCTCACATATCCCACTGGTCCCACTATGCTCTCCGTCACCCTGGATGCAGGTCAGCCTTGTGTGACTGCTCCTTCCAAGTCCAGACACCAATTCCCTCCTAACCTCTTGGACTTCCCCCTCCTCTCTGTGCCCTGGTCCTTCCCTCTCCCACGTCCTGGGCACTGAGGCTCCTGGGATCACTTTGATGTGTAGCAGAGAGAGCTCTCAGGGGGCGGGGGCTCTAGTCCTGACCCCACTGCACAGCTGCTCAGTGACCACTTCCCTGGGAATTCCGGAGGTCAGGGGCTTCAGGGAATGCTGTGAAATGCTGAGCACCTGCCCTCAGTTGCCATCTCCCCCCTCCATGGGTTATTTCCTACTGGAGCAGATGTCCCCTGTGGGGAAGGGAGGCAGCCGGGTGGGGCACCCCAGCGGGAGGTTCACATGCATGCCACGTGGCGGCAGGTTCTGTGTTGACGCCTTCACATGCATTGTCAGGCAGGCGGGGAAACTGAGGCTCGGGAAGTTAATTAACTTGATGAAGCCACACAGCTGGTAAGTGGCAGAGCCCAGATGCTTCGGCAGGTCTGTCTGGTCCTAAAGCCATACTCCTTGTTTGTTTGTTTTTTTTACTTTTATTTGTATTTATTTTTTGCGGCATTTATTCCGGGGCCATACGTTTTTATTTCTTCAGTTTCTTCTGAGATATCTTCTTCTTCTGGACAACCTCCTCTTCTGGTTTAGGAACAATCTGTTCTTTTTCAGTAAGGTTCATCTCGATGTGGCAGGGAGAGCTCACGTATGGGTTGATCCGACCATGAGCTCTGTAAGTCCTATGCCGCATCTTGGGGGCTTTGCTCACCCGGATGTGCTCAATGACCAGAGAATCTACATCTAAACCCTTAAGTTCAGCGTTACTCTCTGCATTTTTGAGCACTTGCAGTAAAAATTCAGCACTCCTTCTGGGCCACCGACCCTGCGTCCAGCCCCACTGTTTGGCCCGGGCACACCTACCAGCTCCACCGTTGTAACGACGGAATGGCACACGTTGCCTCTTTAAAGTGACATCCTTCAGATACTTGGTGGCTTTTCGGATATGCATACCCTTAACGGCCTGGACAGTTTCACAAGTGTTCTTAAAGTGAACACGAAGATTTGAACCTCTTGACTTGCATGATTTTGTGGGGTTTTCTGGGTCAAGTGAAGAGCGAACCATTTTTAGAGGTCACCTCAAGCCACTTACCAGAAAAGGAAACATAAAGTCATACTTTTAACCAGCGTGCAACTTCTTCCCACGCAATCCTCTCCCTCAAACAGACCTGCCCTTCGCCACCCGTGCTGCCTCTTTAACAGAATCCTTACCCCTCAGCCTGGCATTTAAAGCTCTCTGCAATGTGGCCCAGCCACGTGCAACCAAACGACAGCCCTCAGGTCCCCAAATGAATATTCTGTCTGGTTAAGTGGGTCCCTTCCCTCTCCCCATGCCAACTTGCCCATCTGCCCCCATTTCCTGCAGCTCCTCATCCTGCTCAGATGTCCTGCCCAAGACGCGACCCCCCCACATCTTCTAGGTCCTCATCTGGCCCTATGGCCTTTAGGAGCTGTCCCTGCCACCTCAGCCCATACAGCTGTCCTCTCTTGCTGATGGTCACACTCAAATCCACTTGGTCTTAATCATTTCCACCTACGTCCCCCAGGAGACAGTACTCTCCCTGAGGACAGGGTGGTGTGATGTGTGATCCCCTTTGCTCCCTCCTAAGGTTTCCCACTGTGCTGGGCTCAGAGTGGACTCCCTGGCAGGGAGTCCAGGGACATGTCCTGAGTATCTTTCCCAAAGGAGGGTGAGGAATTGAGGGAGCCTGGACCCCTGAACACTTTATCCCATTGATTAAAAATGCCTGGGGACTTTTCCTAATCAATGTTTTTATGTTTGTTTTTTAAATAACTAACTTTTTTAGAGTGGGATTTTGTGCCAGGCATTATGCCAGTAGCTCATTTATTCCTTATAACCCAGTGAAATCTTTAGGAAATTTTACTGAGCACATAATAAGTTGAATGAATGAATTTAATCCCATTTGAAGAAACAGAAACTGAGCTCAGACTGGTTAACTACTCGCCCAAGTAAGTAACACAGACGGGACCAAAGCCACGTTCCTCTGACTTCCCACCCTCTCAATCCAGCTATCTCCAAGGGGCCTGGAGGTGCCATGGTCCAAGGCCATTTGCAGGAGTGTCCCTTTGTGGACATGGCAGCCGGTGAGTGTGCATTCCCCACTCGTCTCCCTGCTGCGTGTCCCCATCCCTGAACCCCACTGCACCCCGCAGTGACCAGAGCCCAGCCCTGCTCCCTCTGTTAAACTCACAGAGAACGATGAGTGACACGACGAGGGCAATGAGGAAGAAGATACATCCGATGAGCAGCAGCTGCTTCAGGCCCGCCCGCCTGGTGAACTTGGGCAAGTGGATACCTGGGAACAGGCCAGAAGTAGGGAGGGTGAGGCTGTTGGAGGGGAATCTGGCACAATGGATGAGGGAGAAGGAAAGAAAGCTGGCCCAGGAGGGCCCTGTTAGGACCACTCCACCCAGAATATGGCACCGCCCCTGCCTGAAACCAAACTCCCTTTTACTCAGCATCTACCGTGGGCCAACTAGGCATTTGCGTGTGTTATCTTATTTAATTCTGACAGCAACTGTGTGTGCTGGGTATCATTATGCCCGTTTTATAGATGGGGAAACTGAGGTTCATGGATGTTAAATAACTTGCTCAAGCTTACTTGGCTAGTGAGTGGCAGAGTAGGGATTCAAATGAAATGTGTCTGATCCCAAAGGTCTCCACACCAAAGTGCCTCACCGGTCCTGCAAGGGGCAGGACTGGGCCCCAAATCTGGGATGCTCCTCCAGTCCTGTTTATATTGCAGTGCTGGGGCAGGAGGACAGGAGGAGGGCAAAGTTGGGATGGGCAGAAAGGCTGCTTCCCTAAGGGCAGAGCCAGTCCCTGAGGACCATTTGACGGCTCTGTCTCCCTATTAGCTGAATCCTATAAGCCAGATTGGGAAGTTGGGGGTGGGGCATGCCTGCCTGATCAGAATCTCTCTCTTTGCCCCTCTACCCACAGATGAGCCCACGATCATGGCTGTACTCCAGTGCAGACCCCAGCTTCCCTGGCAGACCCCCAGGGCAGCCCAAGGAAAGAACCCTGGTTTCTAACCAGGAGCCCTGGCTCTCAAAATCTGCACCTTGACCCAGACTGAGCAGCCTCCAAAGTTCCATCTGCTTTGTCGGTCCTGGTTTCTTATCCTCTACCCCATTTGCTGCAATTTCCCACTGCCTTGGGTTTGCATGTCATGGTTCCTTTCTGCCCCCTCCTCCCCAGGTCCCCCACTGCCCACCCGGACCATCCCCCCTCCTTCCCAGTCATCGTTATTCAAGAGCTAGAGGAGCAGAGAGTGACAACTTGGAGATTCCCCCCCACTGCACCCCACTCCGCCCTTGGACTGCTTCCCTGTTCCTCTTGCCTTCCCTGCAGGAGCCCCCCTTACCTGGGCTCTCCCTGGTGGCCCTGGCAGCTGGTGTGGACCTGGCAGGAGATGCCTCGACAGGTACGGCCCTCACTGGTGTGGCTCGAACAAGGTATACTCTCGCTGGAGACGATGTCATGGAGGCTGACATGGCAGACGATGACCCGCCGGGTGATGACCTGGAAGGTGATACCCGGGCTGGGCATGCACAGGCCAGCGGTGCCCGGGCTGGAGGCGTCCTTGCCGGGGAGGCATTCTGAAAGCAGAGTGAAAGCCATCCCTCAGGCTGCTTCCCACTGCCAACCCACCCAGCTGTCAGCCCTGCTGGGCCAGGAGATAGATGCCCTGGAGCAGGCGGCTAGGGGGTGATCAGACCTCCCAGACAGGGAAGAGAATGTCCAGGGATGGATGAAAACTCAAAGAGCCTGTGGTACCCTACTCCCTGCGGTCTCTCCCCATCACAGGGACCTGCGGAGGTGGGCAGAGGGCTGTGGGTCATCTGCCTGGGGTATGGGGGCACCTGCTTTGGCTACACGTGTCTAGGGACCCTCAGAAAAGTGGTTGCTGGACCGGATCCTCACTCTGAGGGGGAAGTAACCACCCTTTCTGCCCTCTTCACGCCCCTGCATCCCGCCCTTCTGTGTATGTGTGTTATATTATAAAACATCATTCTTACAATGAGCTGTCATCAAAAAGTGTGAAAGCACTACCTAAGGAAAACCCTGACCTGCCTTGTACCCCACTGTTCTCAGTAACACAGGAAGTCACACACACGCGCACGCGTGCGCGCACACACACACACACACCCCGATACGTCAGGGAAAAAGGAGAGGCAAGATGAAGGGGAAGGAGGTGACCAAGGTCCTTAACCTTCCTCAGCTGCAGGTGGCGTGATTTTTTCATTTAGATTTAGCAGTTTAATCTGTAGTTACAGAGGACTTATTCCCTGAGTGCTCTATGTATTTACTCACTTGATCTGGAGAACAACCCTGTGAGGTAGGAACTCTTATTATCCCCATTTTGCATCAGGGGAAACAGAGGCAGAGAGATTCAGTAACTTGATCAAACTATCAGAGTTAGAGTGGCAGAGACAGGATTTGAGCCCAGAAAGTTGGGCTGTGGAGGCCGCACTCAACCACCAGGCTTTGCTGCCTCTCTCAGGAGGGATGCATGAGATAATGCAGTAGTGGCCAGAGCAGGCAATCAGTGAACACCAGTACTGCTCCTTCCTGGAGAGCCCGAGCCTTTGCGTGCACTGAATCTGGGATTGGGAGCTGGTGGGCAGCCAGGGCTGATGGAAAGTCCTCAAGCAGCCTCTACGGGTGGCCAAGCCCTGGTCTGCAGGAACCCCAGTCCCTGTCACCAGATTAGGCATCCTCTCTCCTCCCTCTGCCCTCCCTCACACCATTTCTGCTTTCTAAGCGGAACAGCAGGGGGAGCTGGAAACTGACCTGGCCACGTCTGCCCCTCACTATCATTTCTGCTGAACACTGACTGGACACCCAGGAGGGCAGCTGGGGAGCAGCAGGAATGGTGGGGGAAGGGACCTGTGCTCAGGGACCCTGCGCTCTGGGCAGAGTCGGCAGGGCTGTGTGGAAGAGACGGGCTCTGGACCTTGGGCACCTCTATTTCTTCCCTCACCTACCACTGTGCTTAAAAGCATTTGACATTAGTAAGCAGCTCAGTTAATAAAAAGTCCTCTTCATTAGAACATCCGGCTCAAGTGAACACCATCAAGCCTGCCAGGCAGGGTGGGGTTTTTTGTTTTTTTTAACTCCATCTTCTCAGAGTCAGAGGTAATTGATCTGGTCACTTCTCCATTTTTCTGGAGGCTGTGGGATGAATTCAAGGAGGGTTGTTGAGTCCCTGACCACACTCAGCTTGCCAGAGGCAGGGACCAGGAGTGACTATCCCAGGGAGTTACTGGGGTTAATTGATGAACATGGGTAAATACACATGAGTCCAGATGCCCCAGCCAGCAGAGCAGGGACACACTCGTGTGTGTTTAGGGATATGAAGGGCAGCTGAACCAGAGCTCAGATTTCCCTCTCACCCCTGTTGTCTAGAGACTAGATTTCCACAAAACGAAGACCCGTTAGCCCCTGGCAGCCTCAAGGGGAACAGGACTGGGGTTGCAGCATGGAGAGGGGGTGAGGATATGCTGAAATGTACAATGCATCGGTTCACAGCACTGGCTTTGGAGTCAGGCAGACCTGGGTCCCAATCCTAGTTCTAGAAGTGTGACCTTAGACAAGGCACTTAACTTTCCTTTTTCTTTCTCTTAATCTGTAGAATAGGACTAATACTCCTGAGGATTCAATGAGATAAAATAGGAAATCTCTCGCCCGTGCCTGGCACACAGTGGCTGGGCAGGAAACGGTCATTCCTCTCCCCCCTTTGCACTGGCACACCCAATGCCCACCGTGCTAAGATTTAACAGCCCTGAGGCTTGGCCAAAGGTGCCTCTAAAGGCTAAAAGGTGGTGTGAGCTCATCTTGGGAGAAAAGAGGATGCTCAACAAAGGCCAGACTAAGGTCCTTCAACAAGAGGAACAAGCCCAGGCTGTGTAGAGCCCTGTGCTTCCTTCCCACAAGTGGTGGCCCCAGCCTCGGCACCTGAGCGAGACCTTGGCATTGTGGCACCTCAGCTGGCATGCCAGGCCTCCCTCCCTGTTACGCTCACAATGTACGTCGTCCCTCACCTCAGGCGAAATTCCCATAACTCAATCCAATAAATATAAATTGATTATATAATTGATATAATTGATTATATAATTAAATATGATTGATTATAGCTCCCAATGTATGGTACTTGAGGGTTTATAATACACCTGCACATCTCTGGCCTCCTGAGGTCATCACTCCGTCCCTGAGAGGTTGATATGTTTAGAAGCACACCTTACAGGTGAGGAATCCAAGCCTCAGAGCTCAGATTGCCCAGAATCACATAGTCAGGAACCTGGCCCAAGCCCAGCTGCGGCTGAGTCTGCTGTCTTCTTGAGTCAGGAGCAAGAGGCTCCTGGCCCAGTCTTTTCTCTGAACCCTGTGCATGGAATGCTCATCCTGCGTCTGTGACGTGGCTTGAGAATCGGGCCCGGGACCTTGCAGGGCTGGGAGTGCCATGGGGAGCCTGGGGGTGGAGCCGAGGCTTCCTGCAGGGATCTTGGTCTTTCCAGTAGGAAACAGGGAACTGAAAGTTTCCAGTGGGAAGCAGGGTTGGGCCCGGTGGCCTGCCAGGACAAGCCTGGTCGTCAGAAGCAGTGGCATCACAGCCCTCCAGTACTCTCAAAGCCAGCTGGCGACTGGGCAAGAGACTTAACCTCTTCACATCTCGGTTTCCTTACCTGTGCGGTGAGCCGGCCACCTTGCTTCATAGCATCGCAGTGATAGGTGATGTATATAAAGTAAGACTTGGTGACCGTTAGCTGTGATGGTGGGTGGGTGTTTGTCTATTTGCTTGTTTGCTAAAGACACTGGGCTTGAAATAGAAAAATCTGTGTTCAAATTTGACTACATCCATTCCTAACTGGCTTGGGCAAGTACATTAACCCTTCAGAATCTGTCTCCCCACATATAAAATGGGAATGATCTTACCTTCTTCCTCCAGATTGACAAGGAATAAATATGAAAGAGGCTGGTTTATAAATGCGTGTCACCGTAATAATAGGAACAGCCCACTAGGCATTTTACCTGATCCCATTTCAACCTCATAACAGCTCTTTGTGGTTGGTATTATTAACCCCATTTTATAGATTTTGAAACTGAGCTCCAAGGTGGTTAGAACATGCCCAAATTTACATCTCAGGTAAGTGACGGGGCTTGGATTCTATCCAGGCCTACACAGAGCAAGTTGAGTCTGGCCCAAAATTATCACGAATGCCCACAGTAACTTCCTGCATTTCTTCAGGGCTTACAATTTGCAAAGAGCTTTTACACCCATTATTCCACTTGATTTCTCACAATGCTCCTAGTTAGCAAGCTGGACAGGAGTTATCATCCCCAGTTTCTACACGAGGAAACTGGGGTTCAGAGGGACACAAGAGCATGCCTAAAACCCCAAAAAGGATTAGTGGCCCTGGGACGCTTATCACAAACTTCTGACCTCCCCGGCAAGAGCTCAGGCCCTCCACCTGAGCGGGACCCCATGACCAGCTAGGGTCCTGTCACCCCATCAGCAGGGCCTGAACGAGAGAGAGGGCTGAGAGGTCCACAGGTGGTGGAGGCCCAGAGGAAGATGGGTGGGGAGACCTGGGGGAGGATGGAGGGAACAGGGAGCAGACAGGCATAGCAGGAAGCCAGGGGCAGCCAGGGAGGCAGGGAGACCTCCTGAGCCTTGCGGGTCCCTCTCCCCGATGCTGGCTCCACCCACAGGTAGGTCCCAACGCACCCATCCACGGCCTTGGCCGGCAGGAAGTGGGGAGGAGAGCCACCTGGATCCCTCTTCTCTGAGTCTAGAGGGAGGTGGGACGTGTAAAATGGAACTAACCTGGGGCTCGGTACCCAAGGAGCCAGGTGGAGGGGTGAGTAGTCTCCAGCCAGACTCTTTCAAACTGTTACCTCTGGGCCTCAGCGGTCCAGCACAAAGTCTTCCCAAGGTTGGGCAGAGTGGGGTGTGGGGATGGAGGGGAAGCTGGCGGGGAGGGGAGAAAGGGTGATACCCAAGAAGGGGCGGGAGGCCCTGGAGGCCCTGGCCTCAGGAGAACGAGCACTGTGGTGTAGGACAGGGTGGGAGACAGGTGGAGAGTTTCTGGCCCCACAGAGCCTGACAAGAGAAGGACCCTAGACCGCAAAGTGCCAGATAGAGCTGCCCACGTAGAGAGCTGCGAGGGACAGCAGGACGGAAGCGCAGCGCCAAGACCAGAGGAACACAGCCTCCAGAGTGAGGCCATCTACTCCATCTTCCTGACTCCAAACCATCACACTTCCAGGACGCTGCTGGGAAGAGTTCTCATTTTCTAGGACTACCCGAACAGGAGATTCCACAGCCCTCCTTCTTTACCGGTTTCACAGCCTTCCACCCCACCCTCCTGGAAGTTCTTCCTGACGTCTAACCTACTAGAGCAGGAACTCATTTCCCTTCCTTAATTCTTGGAGATCAACTGCTGAGATTCCAGCATCCCTCCTGGAGGCCTGACCTCTCCCTCAGAGCAGATGTCTTGAGCAGGTGGGGAACAGGCAGGGGAGGAGAATTCTTGCCCAAGGTCCTGAGATACAAGGGACAGAGCCCGGACCAGAACCGGCCTGACTCCTAGCCTTGGCCAGTGAGCAGCAGACCCAGGATTGGGAATCAGATGACCAAGGCCAGACTCTCCACAACCTGCCTGCAGACCAGAGGCTCCTCGGTCTTCATGGTGACAGGGGGACAGGGGGACAGGGCAGAGCGTGGGTGACTCTGGCCATTTCCCTGGCCTAACATTGCCAGTCATTCTCTGCCTCTCTGCCCCCACCACCCCTGGCATGGTCTCTGGGGTTATCCCCTGGGCTAATACAGCCACGAACCCTCACTGTGTCATGGACCAGGCCTATACCCCAGGCTGTCACTGATGCCACCTGCCTGTGTCTCTGCAGCTCCCGGGGACCCCTACTCAAAACTCATCCAGTCCCCTCAAGACACTCTGCGGCAGGAGGCAGCGGGCAGGGCAGGGTCCACGGGAAGACAGCAGCCGATGAGCCAGGGAGAGGCCTGGAAACAGCAGCGCCTGGCTCTGGGGCTCCTTCCAAGCACTTTCCGGGACAGGAGCTGATAAGGATTATTATTCGCATTTTATAGACAAGGAAGGAGAGGCCCAAAATATTTGTGTGCTTTGCTCAAAGTCGCTCAGGTACGCCTTAGAGCAGAAGAGGGACTAAAACCCGAGTCCCATTGCACCCGGTCCACTGCCCTCTATACCACAGTTTCCGGGGTAGATTCCCCAGCCCATGGCACCTGGGCCAGTGTTACGGCTCCCTGCGGCAGCTCTGCCCTGGGCCCTTACCTGGTGGGGGATGGGAGTAAGTTAACAAGCCCCCAAGTGGGTCCTACCCTTGGCCTCTCTGGGTCTCCTGCAGGCCTAGCCAGCAGGGCCAGAGAGGAGGGAGCTTCTGCTGTGCTGAGTGATGTCACAGTCACCTCCTGGATCGCTTCACCTCAGTGGTTATGTGGCTCCCGCCATGGACTGTGCCCTGGGCTTTCTGTAGAGACTGTTATTTACCCACAGACGGCAGCCTGATCTCTGGCCCAGATGCACTGTGGGTCACTCAGAGCACCCGGCATTACTGGGAGAAGAGCCCTATAATAAAGCCTCACGCTAGGTTTAAGAATGTCCACCTGCAGTGACCTGAACACGTTTTCATGTCTCTCGGGGCCCCTTCAAGTCCAGCACGAGCTGACTGGGCCTCCCTCCTCAGTTCTGGGCCACGCTCAGGCTGGGCATACCACAGGCTAGAAGCATCTTGAAAACCCTTAGTACAGCCCATTTTCCTATTGATGAGGCAATTAAGGCCCAGAAAGGCAATGTGATTTGTCTAAGATCACACAGCCAGCTGGGGGCAGTGAAAGGACCAGAACCCAGATCTTCTGACTGCCGTCCTCAGGCTGCTGCACACCTCCATGCTCTCCCACTGCCTGCCCCTTACCAAGCTCCAACAAGGAAGGACCCCTTGCTAGATTTAGGCCCCGGTGGCAGCGTCTCTCTCCCAGTGACCCTGAGAATCAAGGATGTTCAAAGGGTGGCACCCCAGGCCGGCACCCCAGTATTCTAGGCTACACAGGATGAGGTGCTCCCCAATCCCCACCAGAAGCACAAGCGGTACCAAGAAAGATCAGGAGCCCCCTTTCACAGAACTTAAAAAGCCCCCTTGCCTGTTGGGAGCCTGGGGAAGCCCTGGACCATGGCAGGGGAGCCTGAACTCCCTCCAGTGTGGACTGGACTAGATAGGAGTGGTTCATGCTTCTTTCCATCCTCACTGCCCAACCCCAGCTTCATTACACCTCCAGGTACACAGGGTTCCGTCCTACCCTCCCCGCTCCCTGGACCCAGAGAAACCGCGCAGATACAGGCCCCCTCAGAACCCACAGGCAGATTTCCCAGCACCTCCTGCCGCCCAGCCACCAGCACGCCCCACATACATGCAACGTTAACCTCAGGGACCCCAGTCGGCCTGGAATCAAACTGGGCTCCAGACTAATCAAACTGGGCTCGGGCCAGAGCCCCGAGGCCCCCCTCACCCCAGGCACAGGCGGCTCCGGGGAGCCCTGCTTCTGCTCCTAACCAGTTCCATGACCTTAAGGATAGTCACATTCCTTTCTGGGTCCAACCAAGGAAAAGGCTAGACAATCATCTATTTTCAACCAAGTTTCTACAGAGCATTAGAAGTTCCGTGGAGATGCCTTGGAGGCCAGCTTGTAGGTAAAGAGCTTCGAGTCCTTTACCCCACTTCAAACAGAGCAGATTAACTTTTCAGTTTTATGCAGTGGGTTCCACATAAGATTTCATTTGAACAAAAGAGGCTGCTACTACAAAGAACTTGAAAATTGCAGGCCTGATTGGATGCTAAAGCTCCTTCTAGCTTAGGATGCCTCTTATACACGTGAAAAAACCCTGGGGATCCCTATTAGACTAGAATCAAAATACCTTCCTGCTCATTCATTCATTCATTCATTCACCAAATAGTTTAAAGAACACTGAGTACCCCCTATTGCCAAACAAATAACGTTTGGTTGCCCAGGACCTTGGTGCCTCAGTTTCTCCCCATGCCCCCTCTCTGCCAAGGCTGGGGTGGTAACAGGGCTGCTACATAATGGGGGCCCCATGGACAGTCCTGGGTATTTCTTCCCTATCACAGGAGCCAGACGCCGCCTGGCATCGCCAAGGCCTCCACTTGGCTGACAAAGCCCTGGGTTCCCTGTGCTGGCATCCCTCCCTGCCTGGCTGGACACTGTCCACCCCCGTTGCTGCCATACCGAGAGGAAGCTGTTTTGCCAAAGCAGGACACTTAAGCCAAGTGGCTACTGTTACATCAGTCAGCCTTCCCACCCAGCACCCAGCCTAGAGCCCCGTACACACACTCCCACACATTTCATGCTCACATTTGCCAGGTCACAGGGACAACACAGGGGGAGGCAGGGTGGGCTGGGCCCAGTGTAAGGCTGCTTGGCACCAGTGCCAACACGGAACACAGAGGTCTCAGGTGAGGGCTGCATACCTGCAGGGACAAAGGGCAGGTGCCAGGAATCCTGGGGGTGCCTGCACTTTGGAGTCTAGGGGATAGCAGAGCGACCTGAGCCTACTGGTCTGCCATCTTGGGAACCTGCCCAGCCCCCTCTAAAGACGGTGCCTCATCCTGGACCAGCCCTGGGGCCTCCAGCCATTCTCAAGTGCACAACATCTGTGGTCTTGGGCTGACTGAAAACCTGCTCCACTTTAAGAAGACCCAGGGCTTCCCTGGTGGTGCAGTGGTTGAGAGTCCGCCTGCCGATGCAGGGGACACGGGTTCGTGCCCCGGTCCGGGAAGATCCTGCATGCCGCGGAGTGGCTGGGCCCGTGAGCCATGGCTGCTGAGCCTGCGCGTCCGGAGCCTGTGCTCCGCAACGGGAGAGGCCACAACAGTGAGAGGCCCGCGTACCGCAAAAAAAAAACAAAAACCTTTGGAAACCTTCACATGTATATGACTGGCTTTCCCACAGAGGACACTTAGCTGCTCTCTACCAAAAAACGGAAGAGGAAAGTAATCTTAGTTGTAGCAGAAGGAATCATGGTTAGACGTAAGGAAGCACTTTCCAAGCATGAAGATTATTAAGCCTGAAAATAATGACCAAGAGAAGTTTAAAATCCCCTTGAAGATCTTCAACACCACCTTTTCTAAGATGGTTTATGAGTCTAGTGAGAGGGTTACCCAAAGATAACCTTGAAGCCCAGTTAGAATGCTAAGCTTCCATGATTCTCAAACCGGCAAAGTTGTCCCAACAGCACATACGTCCTGGCTGGGGTACTCAGGGGCCACAGAGCGGGAGCCCAGGATTCAGCCACACAGCCCTGGGGTGCTTCCTGACCAGACCCCAGATCCCATCAGCTTCTCCTCCCATGGGGCCCCTTTTAGGAACCATGATAAAAGGAGGCTGCATGATCGTGATCCCCAGTAGCTTCAAACTGGAAAAGGCACATTCAGTTTCCCCTGAAACCGAGGCACACTGCCGCTGCCCCACCTAGCTTCCAGCCCCATCCCTGTTTCCTCAGTGCCAGGAGGTTCTGGCCCAAGCTCCACAGATGCACTCACCAGGTGGCTGTCTCTTTCCATGGTCTCCAGAGGGGTGAAGCCTCCAGGCTCAGCTGATGTTGACGGGAAGATCCATGTTTGGCTTCCCAGGCAGGTAAGGAAAAGGGGGCTGGAGGGCTGAAGGCCAGCCCTCACCAGATGGGCGGGGAAGCCAGTTGGGACATGTGACGTAATCCTGTGTATGAACAACAGGGCAGAACTAGCCAGACCTGTCCCTCGCCCCTCCTCCAAGGCCATCCTAGTTACTCAGCAAATACCATCTACTGGGAAGATAAAGCTACCTTTATTCCCAAAGCTGTCCCCACAGAGTCAGCTGTGGGGAAACCAGGGGTTCCAGACCACCTTTTTTCAAAGGGGGACTCTGGGGAGAAATGGCCCAGGCCTTGGGAGGACAATCTTAGCCATGCCAACCTGGGCCCCTAAAACAGGTGCTTCTGAGCCCTCTGAGGTACGACCCTGTCCCCATAAGGATCGTCCAGGATCAAGGACCAGCGCCTACCCAGGGCAGGACAGAGTGAAACTTCATCTCCAAGGACCACATGCCCAAATCCCAAATCAGGGCACGTAGTCTGGCAAAAAGAACTTTTTTCCTGAACTTTGCTTATTTCCACAATAACTCTCAACAGGGAAATTCAAATCAAATGGCTTCTAATTATGCACATAGTGAATTGCCTCTATTGAGAACAATAAAATGCTATGAAACAACACATCAAACCAACGAAAATAAAACACACATACATTGGAATGGAAACCATTCCAAGAAATACTACGCCGACTCATGATGCCCTACCTCTGCCCCAGCCTGTCGAAAGAAATAGTCTAAAGAAACAGAGGGAGCGCTGCTGCGGAGGGAGAGTTAGCACCTCCACGCCCAGCACAACTGCTGAGAACAGCAGAATGTAAGCTCTGGGAAGAACTTTCCAGCCTCTGAGTATTTGGGGGCATAGAGATCACAGAACTGCAGACCCTTAGAGAGGGAAGGAAGCTCAGAGTTCACCTAGTGATTCAATCTCCTCATTTTACAGATGGAGAAACAGAGAGCCAAGTAGCTGAGGAAACTTCACAAGTCACATCTAACAAACAACAGCGGCAGCAATAATAATAAGGTGCTGGGTGTCCTATGAAATGCTTTACATACAGCAATGCATTTAATTCCTACAGCGATCCTATGCGTCCATCCTTCACTCATCCATTCAACAAGTATTTATTGAGTGCTTATGTCCCTGGCACTGTTCAAAGTACTAGGGACACAGTGAACAAACTCAGCAAAGACCCCCACCCTATGGCAGTAGCATTCGGGTGGGTTGGGGCAAACAAAACGAATTTTAAAAACAGATGTATATGTATAACTGATCCACTTTGTTATAAAGCGGAAACTAACACACCATTGTAAAGCAATTAAAGATGTTAAAAAAAAACAAAAAACAGATAGACAACAATGGTGACCACAGATGGATGATACAAGTGTAGCAAAAAGTGGAAGGTGCCATAGAGCAAAACAAAGCAGAGAAGAGGATCCAGAGGGCTGGGCAGGCAGAGTTACAATTTGAAACAGGAAGGTCAGGGAGGGGATCACTGACTTGACATTTAAGCAAAGACAAGGGAAGTGACTACTATTCTCTCCATTTACATACAAGAAAACAGGAATTTCTAGCTCGGAGTGGAAAGTGCTGGCTCCAAAGGTGTCTTGAAGGAAATGGAATCCAGAGGCAGAAGGATGGTGGGCCCAGGCAGAGACCCTAGGGTTCTCCAATCTTGGGTTATTTGGGGTGTCACTGCCCTGGCTCTCCAAGAGAACTCAGCTTCAGGCCCCATACCATCCTTCCTCCCGCCACCAGCCTGCCAGGGCAGAGGGGCCCCTCCCACGTGGTCATCCAGTCCCTAGGAGACACCGAATTGTGTCCTCAGCACCTCCTCTTCCCTCTTTCCTAGGGAGGCACCCACCCCCCCTCAGGCCACCGGGGACTCTGAGGCTGGAGGCTGACATTGGGCCTTTCCTTCCATAGACCAGACCTGAGGAACCCCACTCTGTCTCGCAGGCAGACCACTGGCCTCCCAGGGTCACCCTTAGCTTCATTCCCTGAAGGTCCCCCCGTCCTCTGGTAAGAGCTCAGGATTGGGGCTCTGGGCCCGTGGCGGGGGGCGGGGTGGGAAACCCCACCTCGGAGGTAAATGCCAACAATGTGAACTTGGAGGTCTTTAGATTCACCCTCTGGAAGACCGTGATGACACAGCCACCCAGAGAATGTGTCCGGCACTGGGGAGGCTCTGAAGAGACGTGGGTTGTATTTCTTGCTCTGTTCCTTGGGTCCATCAGAGGCACAAGTCGTCCCAGGGTTCTTGCTGACCAAACCAGCTGACCCACGTGGAAATGCCCATCAGCCGTCCGTTCAGTTCAATCAGCATTGACAGCTCAGCACCAGGCCCCGCCGTAGCTGTCGGAGGTGAAGGCGGCAGATGTTAAAAAAAAACAAAAAACAGATAGACAACAATGGTGACCACAGATGGATGATACAAGTGTAGCAAAAAGTGGAAGGTGCCATAGAGCAAAACAAAGCAGAGAAGAGGATCCAGAGGGCTGGGCAGGCAGAGTTACAATTTGAAACAGGAAGGTCAGGGAGGGGATCACTGACTTGACATTTAAGCAAAGACAAGGGAAGTGACTACTATTCTCTCCATTTACATACAAGAAAACAGGAATTTCTAGCTCGGAGTGGAAAGTGCTGGCTCCAAAGGTGTCTTGAAGGAAATGGAATCCAGAGGCAGAAGGATGGTGGGCCCAGGCAGAGACCCTAGGGTTCTCCAATCTTGGGTTATTTGGGGTGTCACTGCCCTGGCTCTCCAAGAGAACTCAGCTTCAGGCCCCATACCATCCTTCCTCCCGCCACCAGCCTGCCAGGGCAGAGGGGCCCCTCCCACGTGGTCATCCAGTCCCTAGGAGACACCGAATTGTGTCCTCAGCACCTCCTCTTCCCTCTTTCCTAGGGAGGCACCCACCCCCCCTCAGGCCACCGGGGACTCTGAGGCTGGAGGCTGACATTGGGCCTTTCCTTCCATAGACCAGACCTGAGGAACCCCACTCTGTCTCGCAGGCAGACCACTGGCCTCCCAGGGTCACCCTTAGCTTCATTCCCTGAAGGTCCCCCCGTCCTCTGGTAAGAGCTCAGGATTGGGGCTCTGGGCCCGTGGCGGGGGGCGGGGTGGGAAACCCCACCTCGGAGGTAAATGCCAACAATGTGAACTTGGAGGTCTTTAGATTCACCCTCTGGAAGACCGTGATGACACAGCCACCCAGAGAATGTGTCCGGCACTGGGGAGGCTCTGAAGAGACGTGGGTTGTATTTCTTGCTCTGTTCCTTGGGTCCATCAGAGGCACAAGTCGTCCCAGGGTTCTTGCTGACCAAACCAGCTGACCCACGTGGAAATGCCCATCAGCCGTCCGTTCAGTTCAATCAGCATTGACAGCTCAGCACCAGGCCCCGCCGTAGCTGTCGGAGGTGAAGGCGGCAAAGAACAGGAGTGTGGGGACCCTGCCCCGGGGGGTGGGGTGAACATGCAATATCCCGCGTTGGGGCTCGGAGACGGGGCCAGGGGACACTGAGGCATGAAGTTCTTTGCTGGTAGTTTTCCTGTTTCCAGAGGGGAAGGTCCTGGGGTGGCACAAGGCCTGGACTCTTCCCCCAACAGAGCTGGCCTTAGTAACCACCTACCCCGGCTTCTGCACCCGGCTCCAGCCTTGCTCTGCCTCTTCCTGTCTCCTTGGAAGGAAGGAGACCCCGTCCGTGCCATCCCTGCATCCCTCTGACTACCCCTTTTCCTTTGCCTCCCCGCCCTCCTCCCTCCAGAGACCTGATCACGACGACTTTCCACCCAGAGGGGAGCAGTGCACTGGGCCCAGGTGTTCATCTGCTCTACCTTTTACCTCCCCTTCAGGGGGAACTCCAGGCTTTTAGTAGCCTGGTCCTTTCCCACCTCTGGGTCATTTCATTTAGGGTGGAGGGAGTTTTACAGAAAATATATCATCCATGTAAACAAGTACATGCCTCAAGGCAGCCCCAAGAGAGTGAGGAGTGACAGAAATCTCACTACTATTTTGAGACTAAACTCCTAGCCCTCTACTTTCATGGCCGCTCCAGCTGCCACTACCCAGCACCTTGCAAGCTCTTTCCTGGGGCTTTCCAAGATGAAAAGACAGTCTTCAGAATGGGAGAAAATATTTGCAAATGAAGTAACTGACAAAGGATTAATCTCCAAAATATACAAGCTCATGTAGCTCAATATCAAATAAACAAACAACCCAATCCAAAAATGGGCAGAAGACCTAAACAGACATTTCTCCAAAGAAGACATACAGATCGCCACCAAACACATGAAAGAATGCTCAACATCATTAATCATTAGAGAAATGCAAATCAAAACTAAGGCTCTTGGGCCATTCTAGTCCCACCTGGTTGTCAACAGTCCTGCTTCGTGAGTCCTCCTTCATCAGCCCTACTTGTGAATTTCCTCCCCGCTCCCTCCGCGAAAGCTCTGAGTACCATCCCTCCTGTGTAGCTCACTTCTGAGATTCTCCATCACTCAGAGCTCAACAGAGGCACTTCCCTCCAGGTCTAAGGGAAGCTGGGACACACAGACCACATACTTAGAGGCCAGGCAGAGAGGACACAACAAGCCCACCCTCAAGGGAATAAGTCACCAGGAGAGACCCCCTGGGCCAGGACACCTGCCCCACCCCAGAGGCTGGACTCTTCCCCCAGCCCCTGCTCTCCCCACCCCAGCGCTCTTCCCTGAGCCCAGACCAGCAAGGCTACTGGCCGGGACCCACACCAGGTGCTTGGTTAAGGGTGCTCCCGGATATTATAAAGGGAGGCTGGATAGGGTGGCAGTATTTTTTTTTTCAAACCCAGAGGAAACAGCTCATGAGCCTAAACGGAGCCCCTCAGCCAGCCTAAGGAAGGCTGGCAGGGGACTCTGCCGGTGGGGCAACTCTGAGGCTCCCCACATCCAGCAGATATGGGGCCCCTTGGCTGAGTAATAGGGACAGGGGAGGGAGGAAGGCCAGCCACACCCAGAAAAGAAAGCTGGGCAGAAAGCCTAAGCTTGGCCAAAGGACCACCTGATGACCCCCCAGCAGGTCAGGGCCTCAGAAAGTCTAGAACCCTCAACCCAGGAGCCAGCGTTCCCCTTAGTCATGGAATTTGCTGCCCCATTTGTCTTGTTCAGGACCAACAGGGGGCAGAGAGGGACCAAGCCCTGTTCTTCTCCCCATAACTAGGATAGTTCTGGTTGCATCACCCCAAATCGGCGATTAGATGGGATAAACTATGTAGAAAGCCTCTGGCAGAACCCCAGACACCCTCTGGCACACTCTGGCCACCAGCCCCTTAAACAGTGGGCCATGGGCTGTGAGGAGGGCTGGCCCCACCCTCCCAGGTGTCCTGGGCCAGGGCAGCCGAGTCCTCTCAGGTGGACCATCTGTGACCCACCTACCTGGAAGTCACCCAGCTGTGCCCAGATTGGAGTGGAAAATACCACCATCTGGAGACAGTTCTGACTGTTTAGGTGCCACCTGTTTCCAAAGAAGCGTTTGACGCAGTTGCTCTTCCTCGTGATTCGCCCACGCCCGTTTTTCTGTATTACCAGTTCCCCTCCCTGCAGAAGTCAAACCCCACTTCAGCATGACAGCCCCTCTCACACTTGAGGGAACAGTTTGCTGACTCTCTGAGTCGGCACTCTGCCCACCTGAACACACCCAGTTCCTTCACTTGCTCCTGGTGTGGGGTGATGTCAAGTCCTCTTCCCTCCATGGATTTCTCCAAAAGCAGGCCCACGGGCACTATGGCCCCCCTGAAGTGTGGTCCCAGAGCCACTGTCCCCACAGCAATATTTACAGGCTCCTCCTTGAGATAAAACCAACCAGTGGTTCACCAGAACCACCAACTGGGCTGCTGATAATTTTTCCACAGGACTGAAGCAGCTGCCCAGTGACCAGTGGTGCTGAAAGACAGGTGGGGATTAAGTCCTGCAGAGGCAAACACGGGCCACCTGCACACAGCCACAGCCACATTCAAATACTCACAGAGTGAGGACAAATGAGACACTGCTGTGACCACGAGACTCCCACATTCAGACAGGAGCCTCTCTACTCCCCTCTGATCCATCTGAGAAGGCTTTCTGGAGGAGGAGGTGGGATTCCAGAAGGTGTGAGAGACAGGCAGTAAGACAGCCTGGCACTCTGGGGCTGCCAAGGAGAGTGTGAGAGTCCTCAAAGGAACGTTCAGAGCAGGAAGTGTTGAGTGGTTTGTACAACAGACTTTGAGATCTGTCATGGAATCAGAGCTCTTCAGGTACTCCCTCTGTGTCCTTGGGCAAGTTACTCCCCATCTCAGAATCTCAGTTTCCTTAAAAGGGGATAATGGTTCCTCTCAAATAGAGTATTTATGTCCATTCACTGAAATCATTTGTATAAAACATTTGGCGCAAGGTCTGATACATAGTACCCACCAATAAGTAGCAGCCATTGTGAGATGATATAATTTCAAAATTTGGTTGAACAACAGGTAGTGCTCTGAGCAGGTATGGAGAGGGCTAAGAGGTATGCTTTGAATTCAAAGCCCGGAGAAAATGGTCCTTTGCTGACAGTTTGGTGGAGAAAGCCCTGGGCTAAGACTCGAGACTGGGCTTTTATTGCTTCTCTGTTATTGCTGAAAAACTTCTCAGGGGCACCAGGGCTCAGCTTCCTCATCTCTAAAAAGTGAGGTCCCTTTCAGCTTTGGAGAACTTAATCTCTAAGTAGAGAGACTGGACACAAGAGAAGAGAGTCAGTGAAGGTAACCAGGCAGTCTGGAGATCCTTGCACAAGAGCTGAGGAACAGAGAATCTGACAGAAAGAAATAGAATTACAGTCTGAGAAAGAATAAAACGTTGCCAAAGGTTTTGCCCAGGAAGACAGAACAGAAGGGGGGTCAGAACCCAGAGAAAAAGCAAAAACAGGTGCAATGTGCAGTAAGTAAGAATTATGAGGAGAAACTACATATTTTTTCATGGTTAAATATAAAAAGAACACCAGGAAATAATAACTCACATTTGCAAAGCACTTGCACGAATATTATTTCACTTTGTCCTCAGAACACAATTGCATTTTGCAACAGGGAGCAAAGAGTCAAATAAATACACTTTCCCCTGTCAACAGCTTATGAAGGATGGAGCTAATGCTCAAATCCACATTCTCTGCTTCCACGTGGATCTATGTTCTTACTATGACAGTGTCTGTTGTAATAGACGGGTATAACGGATCATCATATTTTTAAATTTTCCAAACTATCAATACACTGTTTTGATAACAAACAGTATAGAATGTTAAATATGTACATTATTGTTAGAACCTTTATCTATATTCTTTACAGTTCAGAGTATTTTAAAAGGAACGCTTCCTTTGGATGTAATTCTTTCCCTAGCTTCATTTTTTCAGCTGCTGCCGATGTGTTTTTATCAGAGCAGACGATAAGTGTGAAGTCACTGAAGGTGAATCCCTGCAGGTCCCCAGATTAATCATTCTGTGTTTTGCCAACTGTCACCAAAAGATAGACATTTATATTGTTTGCTCAGTGAAAGGGAAATGTTATGCATTTTGAGATTTTGGCTTTTAGAATATGAATTATTTTTTAAAAGATACAACGTTATACAGACTTTAGATAACACGAGAAACTTTAGATTTTTTTTTTTTTTTTTAACTCCTAATTTATCCCTCCCTCCCTTTCCCCTTTGGTAACCATAAGTTTGTTTTCTATGTCCGTGAGTCTTAGCATGCAACTACATTATTCCATTTCTCCAATAGGTCATTCAGAATTTGGAAAGAGAACATGAGCCTTTCTGCTTTTTTGGCCCTCAAAAGACTTCTCAGTTTAGAACAAACTAATCTAAAGGAATATGATTTTTTTTTCTCTATGCACATGGATATTAAGACATTGAATAATCACACTTTCTCTTCATCTCCTCTAGCCCTTAGGACAGCCCTCCAAAGCAGACAGGACAGGTGATCTCAGGAAAGCCCAGAGAGGCTCCAGGTCCCAAGGCTGGTGGCTTGGCTGGGTCCAGCTGCAGCCGAAATGTCTCCAAGTCTGTGCATTTCACATTAATGGTACACCCCAAACAGGGGCCCTTAATAATTATGATCAACATAAAATTCATGAAGACAAATGCTTCCCTTGAAACTATCTTTATATCCAACCTAGAGCACTGCTTAGGGACAATGCACCTTGACCCAGGTCCAGCCCTGGCTTAGCTCCTTCCCAAAAGTGGAAACTTGGCCAAATCACTTCACTTTAGTCCTCTCAACTGTGATCCAGCAAAGGTAAGATCTGCTCTGCCTGTCCCTTAGGGATCAAATGATATTGTGAGATGGCTCTTGGGAAACGCTGACGTACTCTAAGGATATAGGATATTATTACTGTCAGCTTAAAACTCTGTGTAAACAGATCTCCCTACAGTATGTCTTCCCTCAATGCTTTTGACTGGTAAGATGTGCCTTTTTGTAACACATCAGAATTCAGGTCAGCCTTCCAAGTTTTATAAGTTTATATTGGGTTTATTTTTTCAGCTTTAGTTTTCCCACACTGAGGGGTCCTGATGTTTCTAGCAGTTTCTGATGGAGACCCTTAATCACGGAAGCACTGAATGGAGGCTGTTACACAGGGCAGGACAAGGTTTCCAGCTGATGTTGCCCTGAAAACATCTAGATTCCATCGGCCTTTTGGGCTGAGACTACCCTTTGGACCACTCACTGGTAGGCTGTATCCAAAACTGTTTGTAGCACCGTTTAGATCCCTTTCTTGACTCAAGACAGAAGGCTCAGGGCCCACGACCTTAAAGCTAGTAGTGCATGGATCATTTTGCTGAGATATGTTCCCTTTCACTTACCAAATCAAAGCCCATTCACTCAGCCCCTGAAATCTTGCTTGATTTTTATACATCTGTAAACAATTATTTGCTGTGCACCTATCGTATACCAGGTACTGCTCAGGCCACTAAAACATAGCAGGGGCAGCCCAACATCACGCCTGTCGTTACGAAGCTTACCCTTCCGTGAGAGCCTCCCTCTCCTCCATCCTCACCCTCCCCACCCTGGGACTTTGCTACCGGAAAAAGAATAGCTAATGTGTATTGCACCCTCTTTGTGGACAGTGTCTTGGTTAATTGCCACATCAAACTTCTAAATAGATATTTGATACCCATTTTACAGATGAAGAAGTAATCAAGGCTCAAAAAGGATAAGTAATTTGCCCCAAGACCACAAAGCTAGTAAGTGCTGGAAATGGGTTTGAAGACAGCTCTGTTGGACTTCTGAAACTGCTTCTAATGCTACTCTATGCCTCTCTATACAGTCTCCCAACTCACCATCGACTTCAGACATAGAAATATGAATGGTCATTCTGTCTTCCAGAGAATTCATGAAGATTTAAATAAGGTCTGTCCACTCCAAGATTCTTAGAGGATGTTACTTAATTCTTTGTATAGAGAAGTTTCCAATTTTCTCTATGGTTGGTTTTCCATTCTAGGCTAGCTGCTTATCTATATGGCAATATAACATAATGGTTAAGAATGTAAACTAGACTATGGTTTAAAAAAAAAAACACCCGAGGGTGAAATTTTGGTCACATTAGTTACAAGTTTACTATCTGAATCTCAGTTTCTCCAGCTGCAAAAGAGAAAATAATACCTATCTGATGGGTTACAATACCCCATTAAATGAGATAAAACGGTAATGTATGTTACCGTACAACTTTCCTCTTAATCACAATTTTTTCAATAGTCTTGGATATTGGAACTTTTACCATATTTAGAAAATCTAAAACAAACATTGAAAACTAGCTTCTCTCTAGTTGGATTAAGATGTGTGTGATGGGAAAAGCTCAGTGTTCCTCCTATATTTCTCCATTACTACCTTACCCACAACACCCTGACACCAGACGGTGGGTTTTTTTCCCCACACCAAGCAATTCTGTGACACCAGATGAATGTCCTACAATTTAACTCAATTCTGTCACATCCCACGAGACTGCCTCCCAACTTCAGAGGCCACTGCAAGTAGTAGGAGCCCAGCTTACCTACCAGTTTTGTCCAACTTAACTACAAATTGGAGATTCTCATGACCTCCACCCCCTTGGATTCAATTATTTGCTAGAACAGCTCGCAGAACTCAGGGAAGCACTTACACTTACCACTTTATTAAAAGATATGATAAAGGACACAGCTGAACAGCTAGATGAAGAGATACATAGGTGAGGTCTGGGAGGGTAGGAGCTTCTGTCTCTGTAGAGTCCTACCCCTCCCCGTATATGGATGTGTTCACCAACCTGGAAGCTCCCTGAGGCCCACACTATTGGGATTTTATGGAGGCTTCCTCATGTAGCCATGATCAATGATCAACCCCATTTCCAGCCCCTCTGCCCTCATTAGGGCATGGGGGCTGTGAGGCTGAAAATTCCAAGCTTCTCATCATGGCTTGGTCTTTCTGGTGACCAGCCCTCAACCAAGAGCCATTCAAGAGCCCACCCAGGGGTGCCTCATTAGAACAAAAGACACTCCTATCACCCAGGAAATTAAAAGAGTTTTAGGAACCCTGTGTCAAGAACCAGGATCAAAGACCAAATATTAAAACCAAAAATTCTCCTAGCATCCTGTTTACGAGGGTTTCAGGAGCCCTGTGACAGGAACTGTGGGGAACAGAGACCAATACATAAATTTCTTCTTATTTCACAATATATTTTTTAAATTTATTTTTTAATTTATTTATTTTTGGCTGTGTTGGGTCTTCGTTTCTGTGCGAGGGCTTTTCTCCAGTTGTGGCAAGCGGGGGCCACTCTTCATCGCGGTGTGCGGGCCTCTCACTGTCGCGGCCTCTCTTCTTGCGGAGCACAGGCTCCAGACGCGCAGGTTCAGTAGTTATGGCTCACGGGCTTAGTTGCTCCACGGCATGTGGGATCTTCCCAGACCAGGGCTCGAACCCGTGTCCCCTGCATTGGCAGGCAGATTCTCAACCATTGCGCCACCAGGGAAGCCCCACAATATATTTTATTGAATTTGGACAGGATTACTTTTACCTGAATTAATTGCCAACATTAAAAACCCCAAAGAAGTCTGCTTCCCCTTCCAAGATTGCACAATACTTTGCCCATAATATACACTCAATAAGTATTCACCAATTGACTGATATAATTCTTCTGCATCTCCTCACAATGTGTAGCACAAATCTGAGCAATCAGTTAGTCATCAAGTCTTTATTGAGTCTGTACTATGTGCCTATCAGGAGTTGCTTAATAACTAAATTGCTTCCACTGATCTCCCCATCATGAAGAAAAATTACTGTGAATAGGCTACACCTGGTGTTATGTGAGGGTGAACAGAGCTGGTGCGTGTACAGCCATGGCACAGACCAAGTGCTCAGTGGATGTTCGCAATCAGACTCACAGAAGGTCCAGCCTGGAAGAACCTCAGGGATCCTCTTTTCTGAATCATTCTTTTAAATTTCTGATTGCAGGGTAAACCTCTGACATCTTATGGCAGAGCTTTGAGAGGCCAGGATTCTAAAGACCCACTTCCTGCCTTTGGCCTTTCCACCCAGGCCTGTGCCCAGACCTCAGAGTCTGAAGGCTGCCCAAGGCTTCTTTGGTTCAACACCAAACCACAGACCCTCCTATACTAAGTTCAGTGCTTCAAGGCTAAATACAAGGCCAACCAGCCAGCCATCCTCAGCTCCAGCTGGAACCACCACGGCCCCACCTGCTCTGGGTTCCAGTTTTGGGGTGAGGAGTGAGGAAGACCAGAGAGCCCTCCTGTGTCACCACTGTCCCCTTTTCTTCTCAGTGCTGGGTGCCCTGGCTTTCCACTCACCCTGAGCACCTGGAAGAGCCGGTTCTCCCTGCCTTCACTGGGCCAAGGCTGGTGTGATGCAATGTGGCCCAAATCATCAGGCCCAAGTTCAGTATAATCACCCACATGTATGGATGACACACAGAGGGGCTAACGAGGGTTAATTACCCCGGGCGGGGTGACAGAGCCAGTGACTAAGAGAATGCTTTGCTCTAGCTTCAGAGAGCTGGAGAGAAAATTCCAGCAGCCCCACCTGGGCCTGGACCCTGTGTGGCCCTCCAGGACACCCTTCCCATTAGGTCTCTCATGGCTTCCAGGGGGGCTCCATGGGGATGGAATCCCAGAGGTAGGCAGGGCATGTGTACAGATGGAACGCCTGCATCAACTGTTCATGTACGGAATAGAGCAGGATAGACCAGCTCACGGGGCACGTGTTACCTGATCTGTCTCCCCTAAAAGCCAGGAAGTGGTCAGAAGGAGAAGATGCATTCATTCATCCCACAAAAAATAAAAATTAACAGCTTCATTGAGATAGAATTCACATCCCATATAATTTGCCCACTTACAGGGTACCGAGTTATGCAACCATCACCACAATGAGTTTTAGAACACTCATCACCCCAAAAAGATACACCCCACCCATTAGCAGTCACTCTCCATTAGTGACTGCTATGGGGTCAGGGGAGGTAAGCTGGGGAGCTTACCTCCCCCAGCCCCATAGGCAACCACTGATCTACTTTCTGTCTCAATAGATTTGTCTGTTCCGGACATTTCATATAAATGGAACCATACAGCATGTGATCTTCTGTGACTGGCTTCTTTCATTCATCATAATATTTTCAAGGTTCGTTCATGTTACAACTTGTATCAATACTTCATTCCTTTTTATTGTGGAATAACATTCCATTGCATGGTTATCTCATATTTAATTTATCCATTCATCAGTTGATGGGCATTTGGGTTATTTCTACGTTTTGGCTATTATGAATAATGCTGCTACAAACATTTATATACAAGTTTTTGTGTGGATATATGTTTACAGTTCTCTTGGGTATATACCTGAGATTGGAATTGGTGGGTCACATGGTAACTCTGTGTTTAACATTTTTTAAAAATATTTATTTATTTATTTGGCTGCACCAGGTCTTTGTTGCGGCATGTGAGATGCTTAGTTGTGGCACACGGGATCTTGCAGTTGCAGCATACAGGCCCTTAGTTGTGGCATGTGGGATCTAGTTCCCTGTCCAGGGATCGAACCCAGGCCCCCGGCATTGGGAGCACAGAGTCTTAACCACTGGACCACCAGGGAAGTCCCTGTGTTTAACATTTTAAGGAACTTTTTCACAAATAATTTTGAGAGCTTCCTATGTGCCAGGCCTGGGCTGGGTGCTAGGGATTCTGGAAAAATCTGGTGAAAAAAATCTGAATAAATTCTAGTGAAGAAAACAGATGAGGTTCTGTCCTCATGGAGCTCGAATTCTAAAAAGGAAGACAGGCTGTAGGCAAGAAAAAGTAAATAAGCACAATCATTTCACATAGCAACGGAAAGAAAACTGATGAAATGGAGCAGAATGAGGGAGTGGCTTTGGATGGTACAGTCAGGGAAGGCCCTGGATAATGAAAAAGAGTCAATCAGGCAGTGCTCTAGGTAGAAGGAAGAGCTCAGAGGAAAGGAGAGCAGCATCGTGGGAGCAGAACGAGCAAGGAAAAGAGTGGTCCTAGGGTCCCGTAGGCCACAGGCAGGGATGATCTAAATTTTATTCCAAGAACAATGAAAAGCCATTGTGTTCTTTCAAGTAAGTGGTGGAAGTGGCGGGGGGGGGGGGGTGGGGAGTGTAGAGGCATGGTCTGGTTTTTTTTTTTTTTTTTTTGCGGTACGCGGGCCTCTCACTGTTGTGGCCTCTCCCATTGCGGAGCACAGGCTCCGGACGCGCAGGCTCAGCGGCCATGGCTCACGGGCCCAGCCACTCCGCGGCACGTGGGATCTTCCCGGACCGGGGCACGAACCCGGGTCCCCTGCATCGGCAGGCGGACTCTCAACCACTGTGCCACCAGGGAAGCCCCTGAATTTTTTTTTTAATCAGATTTTGTGAAGTGTAATTTATGTACAATAAACTTCACCTTTCTAAAGTATGAAGTTTGATGAGCTTTGAAAAATATTACAGTTGCATAGCTACTACCGTGCTCAAAATAGACAATGTTTCCATCTCCCCAAGTTTCTCTTATACCTTTTCTCAGTCCATCCTCTGTCCACACTCCCTGTCCCCGACAACCACAGATTCATTTTTTGTGCCTTTTTAGAATGTCATATAAATGTGATCATAAATACGCACTCCTTGGCGTGTGGCTTCCTTCAGTCCGCATAACGTTTCTGAGATTAATCTATATCGGCAAATAGGAATTGTCTGTTCCTTTTTTCTTGCTAGTGGTATTCCATTATATGTATATGCCACAATTGGTTTGTCCCTTTACTAGTTGATTGACATTTGGATTATCCCCAGTTTGGGGCTATCATGAATGAAGCTTCTATCAATATTCATGCACATCTTTGTATGGACATGTTTTCATTTCCCTTGAGTATAAACACCTAGGAGTGGAATTGCTGGGTCATATGGTAAGTTTTAACCTTATAAGAAAAACTAAACTGTTTCCCAAAGTGGTTGTACGATTTTTGCACCCCCCACTAGCAACATATGAGAGCTCCAGTTGCTCTGCATCCTCACCCACACTTGCTATTGTCAGTCTTTTAATTTCAGCTGTTCTAGTGAGTGTATAGTAGTATTTCAATGTGGCTTCAATGTGCATTTCTCTGATATCTAATGATGTTGAGCATTCTTTCTTGTGCTTATTGACCATTTCCATACCTCCTTTACTGAGTGTTTATTCAAATATTTTTGGCCCCTCCCCTTTTTATCTAATTGTTTGTCTCTTTATTATTGAGCTATAAGAGCTCTCCATATATTCTGAATATGTTTTACACACTCTGGATATATGTTTTCATATATTTTCTCCAGTCTGTAGTTTATCTTTTTATTTTCTTAACAGTGTCTTTTAAAGAGAAGTTTTTATTTTTGATGAAATTCAACATATCAATTTTTCCCTTTATAGTTTGTGTTTCTCATGACTTATCTAAAAGTCATTTCCTGGGGAACTGCCTGATGGTCCAGTGGTTAGGACTTGGTGCTTTCACTGCCAGGCCCAGGTTCGATCCCTCGTTGGGGAACTAAGATCCCACAAGCCTCAGTGTAGCCAAAAAAAAAATTTTTTTTTAAATGAAAAACAAAAGTCATTTCCTAACCCAAGGAATTTTTCTCCTATTTTTCTCTAGAATTTTTATGGCTTGATTAACTACATTTAGATCTATAATCTATTTCAAGTTAATGTTTGTGTATGATGTGAGGTAAAGGTCAAGGTCCATTTTTTTTCATTTTGGACATCCAATTATTCCAGTACTGTTTATTGAAAAGACTATCTTTTCCCTATTGAATTACCTTAACACTTTTGCCCAAAACTCAACTGACCATATATTTGTTGGTCTATTTCTGTAGCCACAGAGCACATTAGTGTCTGAAGCAGGGAGCTATGTACCAGCCTCTGACCCCAAAATAGGAATGAAATTAAGGCCTCCAGGCAGCCACGTGGCCCCCGGGCTGGGTGATCCCTAGGACCCAACTGGGAGGAGGCACACACTGGAAATGGTCTCTACTGCGAAGAGGGAGAGGAGGAGAACTCCCGGGGCATAGGGCCTGGCTCTGGCCCCAGGGGAGGGGACATCTGAACCTAGAGATCTCTTTCAGCTTCTCTGGTGAGAACTGAGAGAGGCTGGGGAAGGGGAAGGCCAAGAAAGAGGAAGGACAGAGGAGGGGATATCATTGGTCCATTGATATCATTGGACCACTGATCAGAGGACCATTGATTGGTCCAGGCCTAGTGGGCAAAGCTGGGTAGAATCAGCGTCAGGAACCCAGGTATCAGAGGTAGAAAGACCAAGAGAGCAGCAAAGGGAGAAGGAGAAGAGGGAAAAGAAAGGAACCTGCTGTTGTCAGCAGGAACAACAGTGGCCACACGGGCCAGCACTTGAGCTTAGGGATAAATTAATGAATGGGTTCAGGTATAACACTCACCACAAATGAGGATCAGACCACCAGAAAGGACTCTAGATTCTCAGAGCAATGGTTCCCCATCCTGGCCTCACACCAGCATCACTGATACCCGGCCCTCACCCCAACCAACGCTCTGGAAGAGAAGCTGGGCATTGGTATTTTTGAGGTGCTTCCTCAGTAATTCTAATGAGCAGCTGGGGCTGAGAAGCCCCTGTTCTCATCCAACTCCTTCATCTCACAGAGGAGGAAACTGAGAGGCAGAGTTGGGCAGTGGCTTGAACTAGGATAAATGACCATCCTGGTTTGCCCAGGACTCAGGGGGTTCCTGGGATGTGGAGCTTTCAGTTCTAAAACCAGAAGAGTTCCAGAACATGAGACTTTCAATGCCCAAACTGGGAAAGTCCCAGGTAAACCAGGACAAGTTGATCATCCTAACTAAAACATTTTTCTCCCTATTCTCGGTAGCTCCTTCCACTTAAAATGATAGATTAGATGATCAGTGAATCCTGGACAAGCAACTGGGCATCTTGCTGTTTGATCAAACCCCTAATGTGGTAGAGCTTTTGTTCCTAGCTGCCCTTCAGGACATGACCTCCCCCAAACCCAAATACAAAACAGTCAGTCCATTAGCCTCTGAGAGGACGGAAGTCAGGCGATCTCAGTAGAAGCCACATCTAGCTTTGCTCGGACATGTTACCGTGCTGGCTTCCTGCCTCTGTGGGGTGACAGAGGGACTCTTTTCCCGGCTAAATTCTCCTAGAACAAGCTCTCATGTCACCACATACCTCTCCTCTGCAGCTTATCACAGTAGTAATTCTATATTTGTGTGATAATTTGATTGACATCTGTCAAGATTTTAAATTCAGTGAGGACAGGGGCCTTGTCTGTTTCAGCTCATTATTGTATCTCAGCACTTAGCACAGTATCCGGCACATAGTAGGTGCTCAACAAATGAATACATGTAGGCACGCATGAATGAATGAATATCATTACCTATAATTGTGCCCAGGGAGTAACACTGCCTTACATCCTTCTATCACTGGGAGATTTCAAACCAGTAGGGGCTAAGGGTTAAGTTCTTGCCTAGGGGGTTTCATACTGTGATGGTAAATGTAATTTATTGATCATCCTCTGAAGTATAGAGGTACAGGATGATAATGAGGGGAGTGATGGCCTCGCTGAGAGGCCTCTCTTTGCCACCTGCTTCCTGAGACATGGCTGCTTCTGAATCAGAACTCCTGATTACCCTCAAGTCCAATCCACACACCTCCCTGTCTCAGTAACCGTTGACATCTCTATTAGTATCTGTGACATTCAGGGCTTGCCAGGCAGGGCCTCTGTCACATTCCTAGTACCTCGATACAGACGGCCCATGGATTTATCATCGTCACCACCATCATCATCATCACCATGTCTTTATTGAACATCCCTATGTTCTAGTCACTGTGCTGAATGCTGGGAAAGCAGTGGCTGGGGTGGGAGTTGGTAAGATAATAATGATAGACGAGACATAATTCCTAACCTAGCATGTTTTACCATTCAGCCGGGTGGAGAGATATGTTCTTAGAAAAAGCTTATCAGATTCTAGGACAGTTTGCAATAAATGTCAGAGACATAGTACAGTCGTGAAGTGGTGCCCAATGTCAAAGGAGGGAGAGTACTACATAGAACCGTGGGCAGGGCTGGGCTGGGGCGCTCTCCACTGTGTCATTCACATCCCCCATTTTCCATGTTCAGATACCAGTCTTTGGCCCTCACTCCCACCCTCCACGCCACTGCCCAAACTCAGAAGGAAACAGGACAGGGGTATCTTTGTGGAACTGCTTGCCATGTCCCTCCGGTCCAGGCACTCATTAGAATGTCAGATGAATGTCAGATGAATGAAAGAGTCAAGAAGGGCACCCCCAGCTGCACCCTCACACCCTCACCTCAGATATAACAGGCGATACAGTCCTCCTGGGTCTCACCCCACTGAACCTAGTGACGAACACCCCACTGTTGAAGTCATCCTGGTGAGTCATTTCCTGGGAAGTGGCCTGGAGAACCACCTCCCGCTTTGCTGGCTTAGCCGCCCAGGACATGCTTGGCTTAGGGCGCCACCTGCTGACACTCCTAGGAAAGGCTCTCCAGGTCACCACCTCCTTCCCCACCTGGGCCAGCCTCAGAGTCCTCCAGGCTGGTAACCCAGGAAACCAGAACCCCAAGGTCCAAGTTCTCCAAAAAAGCAGAATCAATCCTCTTCCAAGACCCTTACTATAATCCTCCTGTGCGGCTTTGGTCTTGAGCAACCTTTTAAGGGAAAATGTCACCTGTGTATCAGCTACTTATATGTCCCTAAAGCATTCAGCTGTCTGGAGTTATTACCCTCTGCTTCCAAGCCCATACAAGTGGGGAGCCGGGGTCACTCCCCACACCTCCAAGGATTATGGAGGGGGACTTACGTTTCCCAGAGTTACCTTTAGATCTGCATTCTTTCTTCTGCTGATGTTGGAACCCTTGCTCGCTGCTCTAGGTTTTACATCCTATTCACGTGCTGCCCTTTTTCTGCACCATGTACCCCACCAGACAACACCCCTGTTGCTTTGTTCCCCAAAGGGCCAACTACCAGAGGCTGTGCATGCAGCACACTTTACAGAAGGTGTAGAGTCGGAAGGGGGTGTTCAAGCAGGGAGGTGCCTTGTCAAATAACTCAACACTGGGCAAGAGATGAGGGGAGGGAGGCTAAGGTTGGCATGATGCCATTTACAGATCTAACATTATTGTGGGAATAGAGGCGCCAAGACAGCTCAGATCAGTTCTGGACAGGAGTTCTGCATGGACAGAGAGATAATGGTCCTATCCTCATTAAGCTTACATCCCAGTGGAGCGAGATGGGCAATAAACAACTGGACTAGTAAATAACTAGGTGACCTCTGTAGTAATAAGAGTTATAAAGAAAACAAAGTGATAGGGAGTGGCTAGTAGAAAAGAAGGAAGGCACTTGCATGAAATGATGTCAGGGATGACTTCTCCAAGAAGGTGAGAGGTGAACCAGGACCTGCATGGTGAGAAGGAGACAGAACAAGGGGGAGGAGAAAGGTGAACAGTCAGGAAGAGAGGCGGAACGGAGTCAGAGTATTGGCCTTTCACCTTTGGGGTGAAGGGTCAAGAAGAGACCTCCCCAAAGCAAGGTAACCCATGTGATCTTCAAGGACAGGAATTTCAATGTACACTTTCAAAACTGTTTTGTGCATGGAGGGGTACAGAGTGGCCACTCATTTTCAGTAAATCGATCATACTCCTGGATTTTTTTGCAAGGGAGTTTTTACTTTTGTTTCTGTTTTGGTTTTGGTGGAAGTTAAGGAAAGAAGTGAGATTGTCATCCATGGAGAAGAACAGAAAACATGTATCTAGAAACAGAAACTCACAGATAAAGGCAAGCATGAGCTCACAGGTCCCCCTGGGAATTCCTCTTCAGCAGGGTTTCAGACCACAGCCAGTCTGGGACTAGGGGCTCAAACTCATCTTAGCTAGATCCCAAGGAGCAGAGAGAGAATTCCCAATGTTTATTGCATACTTGCACTTTACTTCCAATATCTCATTTTAGCCTTGCCCCTAGGTACCACTGTTATTTCCACATGATAGATGAGGACACTAAGGTAAGAGAGGTTCAGTAACTTGCTGAAAATTACTTAACTCATAAGTGGAAGACGTAGAATTTGAATTCGAGTCTGACTCTAACCCTGTGCCCTGGATCAGACTCTACAATGTGAATACAATGAATTTTTTAATGAACGTTTCTCCTTCCCTCTCACCCCAACACTCAGACACCCATAGACACAAGCAATTCCTCGCTCTTTTGACTCCCCCATAGTACCTGGTCTGTTGAAATTTGAAAGAGACCTCGACTACACAGAGCAGTGGTTCTCAACCAGGGACATTTGGCCACGTCTGGAGACGTTTTGGTTGTTGGTGTTCGTGGCGGTGGTGACATGCATCGAGTGGGTGGAGGCCAGGATGCTGCTAAACATCCTACGATGCATGGGACCCACAACAAAGAATTATTCAGACCAAAATGTCCCTCGTGCTGAGGTTGAGAAACTCTGATGTGGAAGATGTCATCGAGGAAAGCTACTAGCTGACCAACTTAACATTACTTTGATGACTTAACCTCAGTCAGGGAGCTGTTGCTCAGCTAGCAGCACCCAGAACCTAGGTTTTGTGAATTCTCCAAGATGATAAGGTCCTGAAGAAATGATTCACATCAAGCCAAAAAAAGCATAAGAACTGGAGCTTTCAAATTTTTGAAGCAGATGGACCCCCAAAACCAAAACAAGCAAGAACCCTCCCCGCTCTCCATAGATGCTATTGCAATACACTGTAGAAAAAACGAAGGGGGAAAGTGAAAGGAAACCTCAAGTCCGTTCAAAGTCCTGGGGTATCTGAGCTCCTTCCCCAGCAGTCAGGGGAGGAAGAACCCTGGGTACCACTTGTCCAGGGCTGCTGCACTGCCACCAGAGAACAGATACCAGAAGAAGTCTTTCTAGAAAGATCAAGATCTGGCGATAGTCTGA
>NW_020173774.1:3719175-3747705 GCF_003031525.2 Neophocaena asiaeorientalis asiaeorientalis
CAAAGCCAAAGGGAAAGAGCCCAGGAACGAGGCCAAATACCACCCATGTGAGTGAGGCCAGTGAATTCTCCAAAGCTACGCTCATTAATTTACCACAAAGAAACCTAAGGGTCACACAGTCTAGAATGTTCTCATTAGCATAGAAATAACTTCTTCCCAGAAGCAGACCCTCAGAAAACCAACTGCTCGTTCACTTTGGAGGGAATCCCCACAGAGGAACGAACTTAATAGTTTCCTTTGAAAGTGCTTTTCTCACCCCAGGACTGTCCAAGCTATACTCTTCCAGAAAGATTCTAGTCCATGACCTTCAAGTTCTCAGTTCCAGGGAGACCTGGGTTCCCCTGCCGACCTACTTCCTCACCCACATGTCTTCTTCCCAAGGGCACATTGTCGAGGCTGTGGTGAGTCTTTCTTATCCGGAAGCCAACAAGTCTCCAGATTTGACCTGGGATGTGTTGATTTTCTAGGTTAGTTCTCAAGAAGCTCTCTTGTTTCCCTTGTTCACCAATGCTAGTTCGCGGTGGTGGTGCGGGGTGGGGGGTGGGGCCCTGTCCCCTGTGCTGTGGCTCTGTGCTGGATCCCCTGTCACTTCCTACACTGTAAGAGTTCCCTGAGTATGTACATTGCCTCCCGACCCCTAGTCTGTGGTTGGCCAGGCAGGTTCAACAGCACAAACTCTCGATGTGGACAAAGTCGAGACTGAGTCCCAGCTGCAGCCCACGCTGGCTGTGTGACCCTGGACAATGGCTTTAACCTCGCCAAGGCTCAGTCCTCCCTTCTGTTAATCAGGGCTACAAACGGCAATGGTGTCTTGAGGACTAAATGAGGGGATGTGGATGAAGTGCCTTGCACAGTGCCTGGCAATGGTGAGCACTTGGGAAACGTCAGCGATCATGGTAGCTGTCACCTTGCACGGGGCCTAGCAACAAGGGCGGTGGCGTCTCCCACCACGCCTCCCGCCTGACCTGTGCCCAGCACGTGTTTGTGACTTGGGGTATCGGCGCGGAACTCCTTGTTCACTACTCATTTCACGTACACATGACTGTCCGATCAGTGTGGATTAGAGATTCTGTGAGGGCAGAGAAGAAAGCAGTGTGGCGAGGTGGAGCCCAGAGCCTGGATGTCAATCCAGCCTCTGGATCACCCCGGCAGGTTACTTACCCTTTCAGCTTATTCATCGGAAAAGTGAGGAGATGGCAACATACGCCTACCTTCTAGACCAGCGCTATCCAACAGAAATATAACATGAGCCACAAATGCAAACCACAGAGATGCGATTTTTAAATATTTAGCACCTATATTATAAAGAGTAAAAAGAAACAGACAAAACTGATCTTAATGTATTTTATTTAACCCAAGATATCCACAAGATTGTCACTTCAATGTGTAATCAATGAAAAAAGTTAAGGGGTTGTTTTATCGCCTTTTTTTTTAATATTAAGTCTTTGAAATCCAGCATGTATTTACTATACACGGCACATCTCAATTCAGACTAACCAGGTTTCAGATACCCAGTGGCTACATGTAGGGAGTAGCTGCCATACTGGACAGTGCAGGCTTAGGAAGTAATAAAAATTGAATGAGTTGATGGAAAGAAATCAGTTGGTCCCAAGTAAGTGCAGGGTAAATGTTGGTGTTATTACTTCACCACTTGAAAGAGACATCACACGGGTGTGGGTGGGGCTCTGAATAATTTTGTGTCAAAGTCTTTTTTGAATGCTCATCTTCTTATAAACATAATATACAGTAGAGGATAGAGGCTAAGCACATAGCTTCTGAAGTCAAACTGCCTGGGTTAGATCCCACCCATGCCACTTACTAGCTGTGCAGCCTTGGGACAATTACTTAATGTCTCTGTTACCTCAATTTACTCATCCGTACAAGGGGGCTAAAAATAGGACCTCCACCATGGGGGAGTTGTGAGGATGAAATGAGTTCATTCATGTAAGCGCTTAGAAGAGCATCTGCCATCTGATATCATAAGAGTAGGTATTATTGTTCCATGTTTGTTAAAGAAAATCCGAAGACACAGAAAGTTTGGAAGAAAATTGATCAATTAACCCCAGAGACTTTTCTACCCAAAACAACCACAGATGATATTTTTCTGCTGTGGTTTCTCAATAAAACATGGGGCCCCACCTAGTTCCTCTCCTGATGTTATAAAGTGCCTCTCCCATCCTTCCCTTATCCTCCACTCCACCCCCCTTGTCTGCCTTTGAAGTCTCTGGCCCCAGAAGCCAAGCGAAGGTCAAAGAACATTCCTGAGAACATGAAGAAAAGGCGAAAAAATATACTTATGCTTCGAGGCACACTTCTCTGGTCTGTTGTCCAGTGACAGTCTGATCAGTAATTGACATGACATCTTGCTTCCACCAAATGTCAGTTGAGATGGGACTGTTGATTTGGTCATATCATAGCACAGGGCAGCTCTGTGTGTCTGAGATGTGACACCCACCTGGGACAAGCTCAGGGTCTTCTCTCAGTCATGCTGGACAGTCCCAGGGCACCTTGGTGACCCAAATTTGAACAGACAATGTCTGTCCCTGATTAAAACCCCTCCTGCCAGGCCTGCAGCTCCAACTGTGGACACTTCTTTCTAAGGCAATGGTTCCCAAACTTGAGGGTGTGCTTATGATAATTACCTACTGAAATGGTTACAATGCAGATCTGACTGGGTTCGACTCTGAAAGTCTGATTTAATAGCTGTGGGGATACCCAGGAATCTGCATGCGGTGGGGGATTCTGATGCCTGTGGTCTGCAGCCCACTCTTTGAGAAGTCCTATTCATGTAAGGGGGGTAATTCTCTTTGCAGCCCACTGGTATCTACAGACACAGAGACCAAGCTAGAGACAGTGATGGTGAGAGCGAGTGAGTGAGGGAGAAAGGGGGAGGGAGCCCTCCCCGAGTCTCTGACCCACAGTCCTCTCCTTGGAAGTTCAGTGTCAGGCTTCGACCGGAGCACAGACAGCACCCCTCACCGTTTTTGTTTTTAAAATATGAACAGACCAATCACAAGCACTGAAATTGAAACTGTGATTAAAAATCTTCCAACAAACAAAACCCCTCACCGTTTTTAAAACGGTGTGACTCACATATCACATTCCAATGATAATGGAAAGAAATACCATGTCTGGAGTTAAATCTTAACTTTGCACCTTAGCTGTGTGACTTCAGGCAAGTGTCTTTCCTCTTTGAGCAATTTACTCATCTGTAAATAGTGATAATGAAGCCAACGTCTCGGGATGGCTTTGGCTATTAAATTAGATACTGTAGGTGAACCAACAGAGCAGAACCTCCTACACAGTAGAGGCTCATTTTAGTTATTTGACAACTATTTATTGGATACCAGTATGTGCCAGGCTCCATGCTAGCTTTGGAGGCACAAAGATGCATCAGAGGAGCTGCCTTTTTATAAGGTGTCCTCCAGGTGCTGGACAAGGCAGGCAAGGTCTCCACTATGAGACAGAAGAAAAACCAGAGAGGCAGGGTGGCTTCCCAGAAATTTGAGTACCTTCCCTTCCCCAGATGATAATTTGCTACCCATTCAGAAGTTGGGGAATGGCCCACTGAGACCCAGTCATCCCCACACTGGGATTGGCCATGGAAAGGACATGTTTATAACCTTCAGCTGACCGTCCCAAGGAAAGCTAACTTTCGGCAAAACTCAAATCCGCTAAGTGAGCTAGGGAGTGAGGCTTGGTCAGCGTGCAAAACTCCTGCCTCAGTGCACATCAAAGACCTTTCATATATTTATGCCCTAATAATCCCAGTTCTTGACATTTCCTCTAAGGAAATGATCTTAAAAAGAGAAAACCTTTACACACACAAATGATATGTCAAAAGCTGTTTTAAAAAAAAAGGTCCATGCCCTTTAATCTAGTAATTTCACTTCCAGAAATCTTCTCTAAGGAAATAATAACAGAGTCACGCAAAGACTGTGATGTGTACACGTTGTTCATTGCAGCGTTTTAAGTAAAATTTTTTAGTCTAACATCAAACAAGAGAGGAATTGGCTAGGTAGGAAATAATAGTCAAAACATTAAACAACCAGTACAAATAAGGATTCTGAAGGCCCTACCATGCCAGGTGTTAACCTTCTAGCTGCCAGACTGTGAAAAGCTTGGGGAGGGGTGTCCAGGGCAGCCTGGAAGGGAGGACAGGGCATTGTACCACTGGCTATCCTCCTATTCACTAGGCTAAAAATTCAAATTAGATTCAGAGGGGAATCATGCAGTCATTAGAAATGATTGTGGTTACATGTATATACATTTGCCAAGACTCACCAAATTATACACTTAAGGTCTGTAGATCTTACCGTATGTAATTATATCACAATTTTTTAAATTATTGTGAAATAGAGTAGTGGTTAAAAGGCTGTACTCTGACCTCAAATGGATCTGGGTTGGACATACCAGCTCCACCAATTCCCTTTCTAAGCTTCAACTACCTATCTGTAAAGTGAGGATAATGATAGTTTTTACATCATAATATTGTTGTGAGATTAAGTGAGATAATTAATGAAAAAAATTAACACAATGCTCAACACTTAGTAACTGCTCAGTAAATGTTAGCAATAATTTTATAATATGAAAAAGTACATATGATATGATATATATAACACATATGGCATACATATGTATCATAGACATATAATCATATACATACATATCACATGTATATCATATATACATATATACCCATGATATAATAAGAAATATGAAAACCAAATACAAAATTGTATCCACAATATGATTAAAGCCATATATGTTTTTACATGTTTAACCTTTGCATTAAACAGAGACAGGGATGGAGTGATGTCACCAAAATGATGACATAGGACATTCCCGATTTCACCCCCTCACACAAGAAGAACAACAAACAACTATTCATGGACAAGACACCACTGTGAAAATCCTCGAACACGGAGGTGAGGCTGAAGCACACCCCGTACCACAGAGACCAAGACTGATCACATCAGGAGGGTAAGAGGAGCAACCACAAGCTGACCACGTTGCCCCTCCCCCAGGCTGGCGCAGCACCACATGGAGAGGTCTCCCCTGAGCCTATCGTTCCTCCAGAGGCAAAAGAGAGCCCAGGCTGGACATCCAGCTTCCCCATTGTTGTGGCTTACTTGTTGGGAGTCCCACTCTTGTCTTGCCTCAGGGGGATCGCAGGGGAATCTGTGGAGCTTGACCACTGGGAATCAGATTGTGATGGAGAAGGGAGGAGGGCTTGTAGGAACCAGCATTTGGATTTTAGCAGACCAAGTTCCTACTAGCACCACCTAAGTGATAGTCTCAACCAGGAGCTTTACTCATCTGCAGAGCCAAGACAGTGGTGCAGTCTGACCAGGGAACTCGGCAGGGTGCAAGTCTGCCTGATTTGGGACCTCAAACAAAAACTTTGTCAGCCCTGGAGCCTGGTCTGCCCCTCCACCCAGGCAAGGGAGCTAACTCATAACCCTACCTACTGCTGAATATAGCCTCCAACCCTGCTAGCCAGGAATCCTCACCAGAGCTCCTGGGAATCTCAGTAGCCCACCCTTCAGCCCCGATTACAGTGGCACTTGACGAGAACCCAGCCAGTGGCTCTGAGCCTGCAGGGCCAACTCAGTGACCATGTCTGTCCAGGGAGCTAAGCATGCAGGTCTGTCTGATTTGATCACCCAGCAAAGAGCCCTGACAGCCCTGGGGCCTGTTCTGCAGCCCCAGCTGGCAGAGAAACTAATTTATAGCTCTGCCTAAAGCTGAATACAGCCCGTGGCCTGACCCGAACAAGAAACCTATCATCTCTAGTCGCAGAACGATCTTGCACCTCTGGTTACAGCAAGACTTGAGCAAAGAGCCTGGTCAGTGGTCCTCCCCATCTGTATAGCTATGATGGTGGCCCATCAGGCCAGAGAACTTTGACCCCTAAACAATAGCCTTGAGGGACCTACCCCAACAGGCAAGCTAACTTATAGTCCCACCCACTGCTGAATACAGCCTTCAGCCCATCCAACCAGGGAACCTAACCAGAGCACACAGGATGCTGTGTAGCCCATCCTACAACCCTCCTTCCAGTGGCATTTGAACAGAGAGCATATCCCATAGCTTTTCCTGTCTACAGAGCAAAACCAGTGCACCCACCTGCCTGGGAAGTCAGTGCACAGTCTTACCTAATTTATGTCCCCAAAACAAGCTATGCAGGCCTTGGGTCCGTTCTGCTGCCCCCCACCCCCACCCAGCGCAGGGAAGCTAATTCATAGCCCCATCTACTGCTGCGTATAGTACCCAGTACCAACAATCTAGGAAGACTGACCAGAGAACTCAGACAACCACAGAACCTATGCTACAGCCTTGCATGTGCAGGGAACAAAGCCAGCAGTCCTATCTAACTGCTCTCAGCCAATGGCAGCCCCCCAACCTCAAAGCTTGGGCAGTGGCCTCATCCAAAAATAGACCCTGGTAGTAAGCCCCACCTATCCGAGGATGTTACCACCTGACACATCTAGAACTCCAACCTGAGAAGCCTAGTGAAGAACCGTCTCTGCCACAGTGAACCTGTAAAGTCTGGAAAAGAAGACGGCTTTCTCAAATGTACAGATACAAATGTAAGGAATCAAGGATCATGAAAATCAAGTACACATGACACTACCAAAGGAAACTAATAAAGCTCCAATAACTGACCCTAAGGAAATGGAGATCTATGAACTGTCAGACAAAGAATTCAGAATAATCCTTTTAAAGAAGTTTAGAAACTACAAGAACACACAGATAGACGTTTAAATGAAATTAGCAAAACAATACATGAACGGAATGAGAAGTTGGAAAAATGTTTTTCATGCAAATGGTAACAACACAAAACAAGACAAGAGTAGGGGTAGCTATACTTATATCAGACAAAATAGACTTTATTTTTTTTAACTTTTTATTTTATATTGGAGTATAGTTGATTAACAATGTTGTTAGATTAAGGTGTACAGCAAAGTGATTCAGTTGTCCATATACATGTATCTATACTTTTTCAAATTCTTTTCCCATTTAGGTTGCCACATAATATTGAGCAGAGTTCCCAGTGCTATACAGTAAGTCCTTGTTGATTATCCATTTTAGATATAGCATTGTGTACATGTCAACCCCAAACTCCCTAACTATCCCTTCCCCCCACCCTTCCCCACCAGTAACCATAAGTTTGTCCTCTAAGTCTGAGTCTGTTTCTGTTTTGTAAATAAGTTCGTTTGTATATTTATTTTTAGATTCCACATATAAGTGATATCATACAATATTTCTCTTTCTCTACCTGACTTACTTCACTCAGTATGACAATCTCTAGGTCCATCCATGTTGCTGCAAATGGCATTATTTCATTATTTTTAATGGCTGAGTAATATTCCATTGTATATATTTGCCCCCCACCTTCTTTATCCATTCCACTTTTGATGGACATTTAGGTTGTTTCCCACATCTTGGCTATTGTAAACAGTGTTGCAATGAACATTGGAGTGCATGTATCCTTTCAGACCATGTTTTTCTATGGATATATGCCTAGGAGTGGGATTGCTGGATCATATGGTAGCTCTATTTTTAGTTTTTTAAGGAACCTCCATACTGTTCTCCATAGTGGCTGTACCAATTTACATTCCCGCCAACAGTGTAGGAGGGTTCCCTTCTCTCCACACCCTCTTCAGCATTTACTGTTTGTGGATTTTTTGATGATAGCCATTTTGACTGGTGTGAGGTGATATCTCATTGTAGTTTTGATTTGCATTTCTCAAATAATTAGTGATGTTGAACATTTTTTCATGTGCCTCGGCCATCTGTATGTCTTCTTTGGAGAAATGTCTATTTAGGTCTTCTGCCCATTTTTTGATTGGGTTGTTGGTTTTGATGATATTAAGCTGCATGAGCTATTTGTAAATTTCAGATAAAATATACTTTAAACTAAAAATGGTAAAAGGAGACAAAGAAAGCCATTATATAATGATAAAGGGGTCAATTCATCAAGAAGATATAACAATTATAAATATTTATGCACCAAACATCAGAGCACCCAAATATATAAAGAAATACTAACAGAACTAAAAGGAGAAATAAACAGCAATAGTTGGAGACTTTAATATCCCACTCTCAACAATGGATAGATCATCCAGACTGAGAATCAATAAGGAAACAGCAGATTTGAGCAAGACTATAGATCAAATGTACCTAATAGTCATATACAGAACAATCTATCCAACAGTAGCAGAACATATATTCTTCTTAAGTGCACATGGAACATTTTCTAGGACATACCACATGTTAGACCACAAAACAAGTCTTAGCAAATTCAAAACTGAAATCATACCAAATATCTTCTCCAACCACAATGGTATGAAGCTAGAAATCAATAACAGGAGAGTTAGTAACGAGTTAAAAACCAGAAAGTTCAAAAATATATGGAAATTAAACAAAACTCTCCTGAACAACCAATGGATGAAAGAAGAAATTAAAGGAGAAATAGAAAAATATCTTGAGACAAATGAAAATGGAAACACAACATGCCAAAATTTATGTGATACAGCAAAAACAATTCTATGAAGGAAGTTTATAGTTATAAATGCATACATTGAGAAAATGGAAAGATCCCATATAAATGACTTAATTTTACACCTCAAGGAAGTAGAAAAAGAAAAAATTAACCCCAAAATTAGCAAAAGGAAGGAAATAATAAAGATTAGAGCAGAAAGTGAAGTAGAGAATAGGAAAACAGTAGAAAAGATTAACAAAGTTGAGAATTCATTCTTTGAAAAGACAAACAAAATTGACAAAACTTCAGCTAGACTAACCAAGGGAAAAAGAGAGAGGACCCAAATCAACAAAACTATTAATGAAAGAGGAGACATTACAACTGATACCACAGAAGTACAAAGGATCAAATTAGGCTACTATCAACAATTATATACCAACAAACTAGACAACCTAGAAGAAATGGATAAATTCTTGGAAACATACAACCTACCAAGACTGAATCATGAAGAAATAGAAAATCTGAACAGACCAATTACTAGTGAGGAGATTGAATCAGTAAACAAATATCTCCCAACAAAGAAAAGCCTAAATCCAGATGCTTCATTGGTGAATTTTACCAAACATTTAAGTAAGAATTAATGCCAACTCTTCTTAAACTCTTCCAAAAACTCAAAGAGGAGTTGGGTTAACCCAAACTCATTTGATGAAGGCAGCCAAAAACCAAAGCCAGACAAGGACACTAAAAGAAAAGAAAACTATAGGCCAATATCCTTGATGAATATAAATGCAAAAATTCTCAATAAAATACTAGCAACCAAATTCAGCAGTACATTAAAGAGATCATTCACCATAATCAAGTGGGATTTATCCCTGGTATGCAAGGATAGTTCAACATATGCAAATCAATAAATGTGATATATTATATTAATAGAATAAAATAAAAATCATATGATCATCTCAATAGATGCAGAAAAAGTATTCAGTGAAATTCAACATCTGTTCGTGATAAAAACTGTCAACAAATTAGACATGGGAGGAACATACCTCACCATAAATAAAGGTCATATATGATAAGCCCACAGCTAACATCAAACTCAATGTTAAAAGTTTGAAAGCTTTTCCTCTAAGATCAGAAATAAGGGTGCCCACTCTCACCACTCCTATTCAACATAGTATTGGAAGTCCTATCCAGAGCAGTCAGGCAAGAAAAAGAAATAAACAACAATTCCAATCAGAATTGGAAAGGAAGAAGTAAAATTGTCTCTATTTGCATATGACATGATTTTATATATAGAAAATCCTAGACTACACACACACACACACACACACACACACACACACACACACAGCTGTTAGATCTAATCAGTGAATTCACTAAGTTGCAGGACACAAAACTAACATACAAAAATCAGTAGTGTTTCTATACACTATCAAGAAATTACGTGACAAAGAAATAAAGAAAACAATCCCATTTATGACAGCATCGAAAGCAACAGAATATTTAGGAATAAATTTAACCAAGGAGATGAAAATTTTCTACACTGAAAACTATGAGACATTGATGAAAGAAATCAAAGAAGACACAAATAAATGGAAAGATATCCTGTGTTCATGGATTGGAGAAATTAATATCAATAAAATGTCTATAATATTCAAAGCCACCTACAGATACAATGTAATTCCTATCAAGATACCAATGGCATTTTTTATGGAAATAGAAAAATCAATCTTAAAGTTTATATGAAACCACAAAAGACCCTGAATAGCCAAAGCATTCTTTTATGAGAAGAAGTGGGAGGTATCACATTTCCTGATTTCAAGCTATATTATAAAGCTATAGTAATCAAAACAGTATGGCTGTGTCATAAAAACAGACACACTGATCAGTGGAGCAGAGCTGAGAGGCCAGAAATAAAGCCATGAATATACGGTCAACTAATATTTGACAAGAAAGCCAAGAATACTCAATGAAGAAAAGACAGTCTCTTCAATAAATGGTGCTAGGAAAACTGGATGTTCACATGTAAAAAAATAAAGCTAGATCTGTATCTTACACCACTCAGAAAAACGAACTAAAATTGGATTGCAGACTTAAATGTAAGACCTGAAATCATAAAACTCCTAGAAGAAAACAGAGGGAAAAGATCTATTTGAAATGGGTCTTGACAACGTTTTTTTTTTTTGATATGACACCAAAAGCAAAGGCATCAAAATAAAAAATAGACAAATAGGGCTACATCAAACTAAAAAGCTTCTACACAGTCAAAGAAACAATCAACAAAATGAAAATGCAACTTACAGAATGGGAGAAAATATTTCATATCACACATCTGATAAGGGGTTAATATCCAAAGTACATAAATAACATACAACTCATTAGCAGGGAAAAAAATAATCCAATTTAAAAATGGGCAAAGGGCCTGAATAGACATTCTCCCAAAGAAGATCTTCAAATGGCCAAAGGTACATTAAAAAGGGGCTCAACATCACTAACCATTAGGGAAATGCAAATCAAAATCACAATGAGGTATCACCTCAAACCTATCAGAATGGCTATAATAAAAAAACATAAGAGGGACTTCCCTGGTGGTGCAGTGGTTAAGAATCTGCCTGCCAATGCAGGGAATACCGGTTCGATCCCTAGTCCAGGAAGATCCCACATGCTGCGGAGCAACTGAGCCCATGCGTCACAAATACTGAGCCTGTGCTCTAGAGTCCACGAGCCACAACTACTGAGCCCGTATGCTGCAACTACTGAATCCCTCATGTCTAGAGCCCATGCTCCACAACAAGAGAAGCCACCGCAATGAGAAGCCCATGCACCACAATGAAGAGCAGCCCCCGCTCACCCCAACTAGAGAAAGCCTGCGCATCGCAATGAAGACCGAACACAGCCAAAAAAATAAAATAAAATAAATAAACAAATTAATTAATTAAAAAATAAATTTAAAAACAAGTAATAAATGATGTGTAATCTAATGAAAAAATATGAGATTTCCATCAATAAATTTCCTATTAAAAAAAAACGTAAGAGACAAATACTGGCAAGGATGTGGAGTAAAGGGAACACTTGTGCATTGTTGGTGGGATTGTAAACTGGTACAGCCACTACGGAAAACACTATGGAGGTCCCTCATACCATCTGATCCAGCAATTCCACTTCTGGGTATATATTTGAAGAAAACAAAATCATTATGTTGAAGAGACATCTGCACCCCCATGTTCACTGCAGCATTATTTACACTATCTAAAAATGAAAATAACCTAAATATCCATCAACAATGAATGAATAAAGAAATTGTGGTGTATATATATGCAATGAATACTATTCAGCCATAAAAAAAATAGTCCTGCCATTTGTAACAACATGAATGGGCCTAGAGGGCATCATGCTAAGTGAAAAAGTCAGACAGAGGAAGAGAAAGGCTGTATGATCTCACTTACATGTGAAATCTAAAAAGACAAAACAACCAAGTTCATAGAAAAAGAGACCATATTTGTGGTTACCAGAGGCAAGAGGGTGGGGGTGGAGGAACTGAATGAAGGTGGTCAAAAGGTACCAACTTGCAGTTACAAGATAAATGAGTACTAGGCATGAGATGTACAACATGATGACTGCTGTTAACACTGCTGTAGGGTATATCTGAGAGCTGCTAAGAGAGCAGACCCTAAAAGTTCTCATCACAAGGAAAAAAATATTTTTCTTTTTTGTATCTGTGTGAGATGGTGGATGTTAACTAAACTTATTGTGCTAACCACATTGCAATACATGCAAGTCATTGTGCTATACACCTTAAATATATACAATGCTGTATGCCAATTATATCCCAATAAAACTGAAAGAGAAAATAAAAACATTTAAAAAAAAACAAAGTGAAAAATATGTCATGGGACTATGGGTGATTTATTTTTCCTTCTTTGTAAACTTTTCTGTACTTCCAAATTTTCTTTAATAAATATGAACTGCTTTGTAGAAGAAAAACATTTCTAATTTAAAATATGAGATAATTTCAAAATCCCATTGTTTGGGAATATGAATGCTTCAAAATGTTATGGTTTGTTAGCCCTACCTGTCCTTAGGGTACTTGGAAAGGGATGAACTTTCAAAATGGGAGAGTCAAGGAGCCAGCTATAAGGAACCAGGGAATACAAAATCTAGGGAATGGGGCAGGCAGATGAAGCTGACACTAGACACAAGAATTCCAAATAAAAGATGAGCATCTGAGTGAATGAGCAGAATTCTTAAAAAGCTCAACAAACCCCAATCAGGGTATATTCCAAGAAAACCATGCCTAGGTACATCATAATAAAACTGCTGATGACAAACACAAACAGAAAATCTTGAAAAGAATCCAGAAAAAAAAAAAAGACACATAATCTTAAAAGGAAGAAGAATAAGACTAATGGCTGTTAAAAAGGAACGAAACTGGGTAATTTGTAGATACATGGTTGAATCCAGAGACTGTCATACAGAGTGAAGTAAGTCAGAAAGAGAAAAACAAATATCGTACATTAACGCAATAATTAAAATTTAATTTAAAAAAAGACTTTTTGTTATAAGTGGAAATGTACCACTCCCCACAAATTTATATGTTAAAATGCTAACCTCCAGTACCTCAGAATACGATGGTCTTTAAAGAGGTAATTAAGTTAAAATGAGATCATTGGGGTGGGCCCTAATCCAAAATGACTGGTGTCCTTATAAGAAGAGGAGATTTGAACACAAACATTTACAGAGGAAAGACCATGTGAAGCTACAGGGAGAAGACAGCCATCAGCAATCCAAAGAAAGAGGCCTCAGAAGAAACCAACCCTGCTGACATCTTTTTTTTTTAATGTTTTAATTTTATTGGGGTAGAGTTTATTTACAATGTTGTGTTAGTTTCAGGTGTACGGCAAAGTGATTCACTTATACATATACATACATTCATTCTTTTGTAGATTCTTTACTCATACAGGTTATCACAGAATATTGAATAGCATTCCCTGTGTTATACAGTAGGTCCTTGATGGTTATCTATCTTATATATAGCAGCGTGTGTTCATACCAAGCTCCTGATTTATCCACCCCCCATGTTTCCCCTTTGGTAACCGTAAGTTTGTTTTCAATATCTGTAAGCCTGTTTTGTAAATAAGTTCGTTTGTACCTTTTTAAAATAATTAGAGTCCACATATGAGTGATATCATATATTTGTCTTTCTCTGACTTACTTCACTTAGTATGATCATCTCTAGGTCTATCCATGTTGCTGCAAATGGCATTATTTCATTATTTTTTATGGCTAAGTAATATTCCATTGTATATATGTACCACATCTTCTTTACCCGTTCCTCTGTCAATGGATATTTAGGTTGCTTCCATGTCTTGGCTATTGTAAATAGTGCTGCAATAAACATTGGGGTGCATGTATCCTTTTGGATTATGGTTTTCTCTGGATGTATGCCAGGAGTGGGATCGCTGGGTCATAGAGTAGTTCTATTTTAAGTTTTTTAAGGAGCCTCCATACTGTTCTCCATAGGGGATGTACTAATTTACAAACCCACCAACAGTGTAGGAGGGTTCACTTTTCTCCACAACCTCTCCAGCATTTACTGTTTGTAGACTTTTTGATGATGGCCATTCTGACTGGTGTGAGGTGATACCTCACTGGAGTTTTTTTTTTGTTTTTTTTTTTTTTGTGGTACGCGGGCCTCTCACTGTTGTGGCCTCTCCCGTTGCGGAGCACAGGCTCCGGACGCGCAGGCTCAGCGGCCATGGCTCACGGACCCAGCCGCTCCGCGGCATGTGGGATCTTCCCAGACCGGGGCACGAACTCGCGTCCCCTGCATCGGCAGGCGGACTCCCAACCACTGCGCCACCAGGGAAGCCCCCTCACTGGAGTTTTGATTTGCATTTCTCTGATAATTAGTGATGTTCAGCATCTTTTCATATGCTTCTTGGCCGTCTCCATGTCTTCTTTGGAGAAATGCCTATTTAGGTCTTCTGCCCATTTTTTGATTGGGTTGTTTGCTTTTATGACATAGAGCTGCATGAGCTGTTTGTATATTTTGGAGATTAATCCCTTGTCGGTCACATCATTTGCAAGTATTTTCCCCCATTTTGTGGAACTCTGCTGACATTTTGATCTTGGACTTCTTGCCTCCAGAACTGTGAGAAATAAATTTCTGTTGTTTAAGAGTTATTTTGTTATGGCAGCCCTAAAAAACTAATACACTTTTTAACAGAAACAAGAGAAACCAGAAGACCAGGGAATGATATTTTTAAGGTGCTGACAGAAAATAACTGTCAACCTAGAATTCTATAATCAGCAAAAATGTCCTTCAAAAATGAAAGTGAGAACTTTCGCTTCTGGACAAGATAGAGTAACAGGGACCATTTTACCTTCCCACCTGAAACAACCACTGCCCACCCCCATGGAAAAAACATACGTAATATTGGTTTTCAGGATCTTGAAATTCAGGCAACAAAAGACAAGAACCCTGAAAGCCCTATGATTGCCCCAACATGTTGCCTTGAGAGAGTTTCCAGGCCATAGCACAGGGAGGGGGAACTCGGGTAGAGCCTATGCAGCTGGGGTTCATAGGATGGAATACCAGAGAGGAGAGAGCTACACTCAGAGAGAACATCAAAGATCTGAAGGAGGTTCCCTTCAAGTATTCAGCAGAGTACTGATTAGTGTGTCCAAAAGAAGAAACTACCAGAGGCCATGCAAAGAACCATCTGAAAGAATAAGAGTGAACTGTACCTGATGCTCACACAGAACTGGAAACAGTACCCGTCCCCACTATCCAGACTGGAGAAACTAATAATCCACAGGGCAATGGGTACAGTTCTCAGGGTAGTCTTGCCTCAACGGAGGAGAAAAATTGCCAGACTCACCTAAGAAATCACGAAAGCAAGACACAAAAGGATAAAACTTTTGCTAAGTAAACTTAATTGCATCCCAGAACACAACTCAATAATAATTATAGGAATACAAAAATATCCAGCACCCAACAATATAAAATTCACAATGGCTGGCACACAACCAAAGATTATAAGCCATGCAAAGAAACAGGAAAACATGACCCATAATGATGAAACAATCAATCAATTGAAACAACCCAGAATTGACACAGATGCCAGAATTGGTAGAGAAAGACATTAAGACAAGTATTATAGCTGTATTTCATAGGTTCAAAAAGTTAAGTAGAGACCAAGATACTTTTATTTTTAAAAATCTCAATTCTAACTTCTAGAGATGAAAACTACAATATCATAAATGAAAAATACACTGAATGGGATTAACAGCAGATTAGACACTGTAGAATAAAAGATCAGTGAACGTGAAGGCATAGCAATAGAAACTACCCAAAATGAAACACAGAGGAAAAAATAGCCACAAAAGAAAAGAAAAGAAAAGAATATCAGTGAGCTGTAGGCCAGCTTCAAATGGCCTAAGATTAGACTCCCTAAAAAATTCCTGAAGGAGATGAGAGAAGGGGTAAACAGAAAAATATTTGAAGAAATGCTAGCAAAATTTTCCAAATTTAATGAAAATTATAAACCCACAGGTCTAAGAAATCAACCAAACAAACAAACAAACAAAAAATCTGAGCACAAGAAACATGTAGAAAACTACACCAAGGCACATTATAATCAAATTTCTCAGTACGAATGTTAAAGAGAAAATCTTAAATGCAGTCAAAGAAGGACATGTTACATACAAAGGAAAGATTAAGATAAGGATATGTCACATCAGAACCAATGTAAACAAGAAGACTACGGAGCAACATCTTTAAAGAACTGACAGGAGGGCTTCCCTGGTGGGGCAGTGGTTGAGAGTTCGCCTGCCGATGCAGGGGACACGGGTTCATGCCCCGGTCTGGGCAGATCCCACGTGCCGCGGAGCTGCTGGGCCCGTGAGCCGTGGCTGCTAAGCCTGCGTGTCCGGAGCCTGTGCTCCGCAACGGGAGAGGCCACAACAGTGAGAGGCCCGCGTACCGCAAAAAAGAAAAAAAAAAGAACTGACAGGAAAAAACAATCCATCTAGAATTCTATGCCCACAAAAATATCTCTCAAAAATAAAGCTACAATAAAGATATTTTCAGTTATACAAAAGCTGAAAGAATTTTCACCCCACACCATTTCCCCCTATTATTAATATGAGAACATTTGATTACAATTAATTAACCAATGTTGATACATTTTCATTAACGAAAATTCATACGTTATTCATATTTCCTTAGCTTTTACTTGATGTCCTTTTTCTGTTCCAGGATCCCATCCAGGGTGCTACATTATATTGGTTGCCATATCACATTACATTTGGTCATCATGTCTCCTTAAGCTCCTCTTAGGTGGGACAGTTTCTCAGAGCTTTCTTGTTTTTGATGACCTTGACAGTTTTGAGGAGTACTGGTCTGATATTTTGTAGAATGCCTCTCTGTTGGAATTTGTTTGATGTTTTCCTCACGGCTATACTGGAATTACAGGCTCTGGAGAAGAAGACCACAGAGGCAAAGTACTATTCTCATCACATCATATCAAGGGCAGGTACTGTCAACATGACTTTGATATCATTGTTGATGTTGACCTTGATCACCTGTCTGAGTTAGTGACTGTCAGGTTTCGCCACCTCTTTCCCCCCTCTTTCCATACTGTCCTCTGAAAGAAAGTCACCATGCACAGCCCACACTTAAGGAGTACGCAGTGATGCTCGTTGAGGGTCGAGTATTTACATAAATGATTTGAAATTCTTCTACATGGGAGATTTGTCTCTTTTCCTAGTTGGGATTTTCCATATTTTGCTCAGAGCTTATCACTGTTATCAGCCAGAGGGTTATCCAGTACAAACTATTCCACCATTACCTGGACTAGACCTTCCCACATGTAACATCTGTTGGACATTTATGCACCATGCATTGTACCAAACATCTTTTATGTATTTAATTTCATTGAATCCTCGCAATAACCGCATACAATAAATACTATTGTTCTCACTTCACTGATAAAGAGACTGAGACTCAGAGTTACTCTACTTGTGAACACCATGGTATTCCTGGCTATGCCTTGCACACCATACCCTAAAAATTGGAGTGAATTTCCATAGATTGTTTGTCCACCCAGATTTTGTGCTGCTTGGTTGACCCTGCTCTGAATCCTCTCCTTCACACATTTCTCAGCCTGTGTCTGAGGCTGTCTATCCTTCCTTCCCTGCTGGGCCTGGTTGTGTAGTAACTAGGCGGGCTCCTCAGCCTGCCCCAAAGCCTACCCCAGAATCCGGTTCCATGGCTTCCCATGGGTGCCTGAACTCTCAGGCACAGAACAGCCCCAGGGCATGAGGGGTCACAGCCTCACACCTCTGCTCACGTGGAAAATGCCTTCTCGCCAAAGGACAAAAACAACTCCTCACGCCTATGGAGACCTGAGCGATCTAGAAGACTGTTTCACACTCTGAACAAAATCCCCCACCCAGATGTTCAAAGGTGAGAGAGCAGGGAGGGAATTGAAGACCCAAAAGCCACTATGGTTGGAAAAGAAACCTAACAAGACAGCTTCTGGGCAGTTAACCCACCTGCACCCACAACAGCCCTTAGAGGAGGAATCATGGGTATCAATAAGGCTCAGCCAATTTTAGAGAGTTCAACCACTCAATGCTCAAGATTTTGCTCTTCCTCACCCCACCCTAAACCCCATCTTGGGCACCACAATGGAGTAAAAACAGGATGCGGGGGCAGAATATCATTTGATATTCACAGAAGCCCTGGAAGGATGACAAGGGACTTATATTTTCACTTTACCATAGAAATGGAGGCTTAAAGATGTAAAGGGATTTGCCAAACTCAGTAGAGTTAGCAAGTTGTCTGACCCCGTCTTGGCCTATTCACACAGGTGGTTTGATGGAAAAGACTAGGGCCAGTGTCATTACCAAAACCTCAAGTTGAGGCACCTAGTAATACTGGCCAATAAACAAAGATGTAGATGAAAATTGTTGGCCAAAAGAGTACTCCGCAAAGTTGCGGGTGACGCACAAGCCTGGAATGACTAGTGTTTATCAAAGGGTTCTCTGGAGACAGTGTCGAATATTCTGCAGAAGGAGGGAAGAGGAGGCAGGAAGAAGGCCAGATAGGTCCACACTCCCAGAACATTCATCTGACTGCCATCTCCTGGAGCACTATGCCTGGCGTGGGGCCCCTGTGCAGAAACCACTTGGTGGCATCTACCCCGGAAACCCATTTGGAGCAAGCACTGCAGGCAGCAGAACTGGATCTGGAGTCCCAGGAGAGGAAACAATCAACCTCAGTGTTCTGCTCCCAGCCAGACAGGTCTCTGAGGGTTGCCAGCACTTGGCCTACTGCCCAGCACACAGTGGGGCCATATTAAAAGTTGGTTGACTTAAGTGCTCCTGAAAGAGACTGAAGTACAGAGAGGTGAAGTCATTCTCCCAAGACCACACAGCAGTAAGTAGTAGAAATGAGATTCAATGCAGGTCAGCAGGCTATTCAGCATTCAAGCCCTCATGCCTTCCCCTCCACCCTATAGTCTCTTGCCTCGAGGGCCAGCAGAATGTCACTTTCTTGTCTTCATCTCTGTAACTCCCAACACAATGTCTGCCACACGGTAGGCTCTTATGAATTTTTTGTTGATCAAAGCTTAGAGGTCTGCCCTTAACACTGAGCTCAGGCAGTTTCCTTGCTAAACCACATGGCATACCGGGCAGGAAGTGAGAGGATGAGGCCTGAGGGAGGAACGGGGAGGAAGGGTTCTAGGATACCAGGCAGGGGCCACGAGTTAGGATTGGTCTAAAGGATGGGGAGAAGGCACAACAGATTGACCCCGCACACAGTGCCTGAAACCCACACCCCTCTCCCCGTGCGCCCCACCCCAAGCCCTCCACATCCTGCCGGTGCTGGTCATGCCCTGGTCCTGCCATCTGTTCCCTCTGCCTGCAACACTCTTCCCTCCGCTCTTAACCTGGTGACCCCAACTCGTCCCTTAGATTTCAACTCAAGCAGCACCTCCTCATAGAAGTTCTCTTGGGCCTTTGTCACCAGGTCAGGTCCCAATTATGGACTCTCATGGCACTTACCACAGTCGCAATTTTGCATATTATATGCATGATTATTTGATCAACGCCCATCTCCACTTCTAAACCGTAAGGCTATGAGAAGGCTCTGCTTCGCTCACCATGTCTTCCAGTGTCCTGCAGTGTCCGGTATTGAGTAAATGCTCAATAAGTATACGTTCAATCAAGGTATGATTGAATGAATACAGAAATGAATGTTGAAACTGGTCACTGTGGTAAGATGAAAATGGCTCTCCAGAAGCTATCCATGTCCTAATCCCTGGAACCTATGAATGGTCCCTCCTATGGAAACAGGGTCTTTGCAGATGGGATTAAATTAAGGATCATCAAAATGAGTCCTACATGGACTTCCCTGGCGGTCCAGTGGTTAAGACTATGCGTTTCCACTGCAGGGGGCACAGGTTCAATCCCTGGTCAGGGAACTAAGATCCCACATGCTGCACGGTACAGCCAAAAAATAAAATAAAATGATAAGATAAAATAAAATAAAACTTCCTTTAAAAAAAATGAGTCCTACATGTAATCACATTTAGGTTCCTGAGAAATTCTTGTAATTAAAGAGACAGGGAGATTTGACACATACACCTCACCCTGGCTGCCTTGGGTTCTGGGTCTCTCACAGGGGGACGTGGTTGTACCCAAACACCTGCCAACAGGCCTCAACCTAGTTCTTTGCCTGGCAACCTCCCAACTGACCTACAGCTGGAACGTCCCATCTGCTTCTTTTTGTCTGTGGCTGGTGGGAGTAGGGGTGAAGAGGAAAGTGGTGATGTAGGGTCAGACAGGCCTGGACTGGACCATTTGCTGAGTAACCTTGGGAAAATCATATAACCTCTCAGTTTCCTCCTCTGTAAAATGAGAAAAGAATACTTCCGATAGGATCAGATGAAGTAATGACAGCGCACTAGGTGGCACAAAAATAAACGCTAGGTTTCCTTTTCCCCTCGCTTTCAAACTAAGCATCCTCCAAGGCAAACACAGTGTCTTTTTCACTTTTGTCCCCCGGTGCTAATCACAGTGGCTGACACAGAGCAAGTACTCAATGAATATTAGCAGATTCAAGCTGTTGACCCAAGAGGGAGAAGGGCCGTGAGGAAGATGTGGCAATAATGGACTTTGTTATCAAAGTGGGACCTCAGAGGAGCTGAGTTACTGACTTATGCTTTAGTATGTAACGACCAGAGTTGGTGTGGGGAGGAACGTTAGATGGAGAGGGGGAAAGAATTGAGTTCTGAGCTCAAGAACACATGTAATGGAAAGAGGCTCCTACTCCAGGAGCCAGAAGAAGTAGCTCATTGTATGGTTGCACAGGGAGCATCTCCTGAGAACAATGGATGGGCAAGTGTCCAGTACTCACGTGAAAAGCCTTCTGTTAATTTATAAATGTGGACACAGGTAGTGACCACTTACAAAACTTTCCTGAACCCCAGAGCATTTATTCACTTCAGCTTTCTGAAATTACGCTTAGAATTTCCACAATTGGTAACATTAAACATGAGTCACCTCTTTGGAGCTTCCTACCATACATCAAAGTGTTGATAAATGGTATATATTTCTGAACACTTATTACTTCATCAAAGAATTTTTATGTGTTAAAAAAAATGTGTTTACCAAACCGAAGTTCTAAGAAGTGTAAAGGAACCTCACCATATTCAAGGACTCTAAAAAGCTGCAGAAGAAATGCTCATTTTTCTCTCATGGGTCCTGAGAATTTTCCAGTTGGGTTCCTTTGGTGTCCTGGGAGGAGGGACTGAGGGGGGAGAGAAGGGCAGGTTCGTGCAGGCAGAAAGGAAGGGCTACTGGCCACCAGAAAGACCAGCAGGACTTCCTGTCATCAGTCACCCAACTGCTAGCTTGTGAAAAAGAGTTTGGAACAAGGTGAGAAGGACAACTCACTTGCTCTTATGTCCCAAAAGGTCAGATGGCCACAGAATGAATCTGGGGGTGAGGTGTGAACTTGTCTATCTAACTGAGCTCCTCCTCTCTGACTTTCATTTTCCTATAAATGATAAGAATTTGAACTGCACCCTCGGACTGTAGAACTTCCCTCTTCCATGCTCCCCTCCCACGCACCCATCCACTGGGAACATATGCACACTTTCTACGCACTATGCCCAGCTGACCTCCAATGATCATATCTTGTATTTGTCATTAATTCTGTGAAAGAGGAAACGCCTTATTTCCAGTATGTCCTGGGGAAAGTGCTGGAAGAGAAGCAGGGGTACAGATGAATTGTCTGCCACGTAAGGATTCCAGGATTCCAAGGGGCAACAAGATCTCTTGGAGCCATGAGGGGACGGGGAGAACAGGCTTTGGGTTATGACCTGGTCAAGATATGTTTGGCCTGGCAGTGACCAGAAAGGAGACCCAATCCATAAGAAAAATACCAGCAGTACTAATACCCTACATGTGTATTACACCTTAGAGTTTACAAGACACCTTACATCTAAGCTGGTCCTTAGACGTTATTTATTACAGGTTTCAATCCCTTGAAAGTACATGCTCCTGATCAGGCCAGCGTATGACTAATTTTTGTATCCCACAGGACCTAGTCAAGGGTACTTAACAAACGTTTGCTTACATTAATCCTCTCAACAGCCCCAATAGGCTGTAAGAAGAGGTATCGTCTTTATATTATAGGTATGAGACCTGGGGAATTTGTGACCTGCCCAAAGTCACAGATGACAACTGACAAACTGGGGCTTAAACCCCAGTTTTAGGTCTTCCCACCCCGCAATCCTACTGCTACCAGAGGTACAGTGGAATGGATACCTTTAAATTCTTGAAACTGAAAAACTGTATTTCAGGGGTTACAAGCAATTTCTATATCACAGAGTAGTAATTAGGATTTGTCTTTAGGTGGGAGCCTCCCCCTGTCCTGGGTGAACCTTCTTAGTCATGTCAATAGAAAGTAAGCATATGCCCATAGTTTTGGGCAAAGGCCCAGACGTCAGTAGTGGACCCAAGACAGGTCCCTCAGACCGAGGTCTAGAGGTTTTGTTTGGCAATGTCAACTGAGTATCTCCTTAGCAGATCCGTGGCCCGGAGAAGTTAGAAAAATAGGCTGTCCCATCCCACACCTGAAAACCACTGTTCTTTGTTGTGGCTTTGCTCATAGAAGACCAGGAGCCCAGACACGCACGGGAGAAGCAGGCAAACCTGGTCTCTTCCCCTCCGTGGAGGAATGGCTGTGTGGGGCCCTGGATTATGCTTGACATGCCACTGTCTGGGCCATACAGATGCTGTCCCACCTGTGCTGTTATCTGAGGCTAAGGCAGACTTAAGGAAATACGCCAGCAACTAGCCCTTTGTGGGCCATTGGAGCCACACTATACCTTGGGGTGGGGCTAGGAATTTCCCTCGAAGGATATTGATGCTCTTCCTGTGAATCATCTTAAAGCGAGAAATAAGAAGAAGAAGTGGGGCTTTGAGCAGGGAAAGGAAGGCCTCTCCCTTCTCCGGAGGCAAGAAAGTTGTTCAGAGAGGCCTGGAGATTTCCAAAGGTGGGAGGCTAACTGGTTTCTTCCTGCCACAATGACTGCCAAGAGCTTAAGGAAATTTTCAGAAGGGGACCAAACTGGTGGGAGCTCCGAGTGGCTACTTCTTAAAGTGGTTGAAGACTATCTCTTTGGTACTTCTGCTATTTGCAAGCCCCCAACAGCAAGTCAAAATGTGATAGGCCCTGTGTCCACACTTGAAGTGAGCAGCTGCAGTCCAGCACCCTGAGACCCTAGGAGGTGATGTGTGAGATTGCCAGGAGAGCCCCGGGCATGGGAGACTTCCCTGGAGGACCCCACAAGTTCTCTGGGAATGGAAGCCCAAGAGCAGATGAACTTCTTCCCTTCGTAGGATAGGAGCTCAGACTGCTGTCAAGTTGACAATTAAAGGGAAGTGACACCCCTAAAAACTGGAGAAGTCAAAGTCATCTGGACTACAGAAGGAAAACACAGCTGTTTCTTGAAGGGAATGGGATATTTTTGTCAGCGTTCTTAATCTCTCGTACCCAGGTTCACGAGAGCAACGGCAATGGACTAGGTGCTCACCCTTCCTGATAAGATGATTGGAGGCGAAGAGGAGTCCAAGTGTGGTCAAAGGCCCCAGTTGTCCTGGGGTGGGGTGGGGTTCAGCACAACATACAGCCTGGAGAAAGGATGAGTGAATACAGACGAGGGGAAAGGGCACTGGCCCCCTCTAGTTAGTATGAGGCCTTTCTGCTGAATATTTCTACTAGCCACACCCCCTCTTATTTGGGAAGCCTTTATCAGTTGTCAGAACACTTCTGTATCTGGCCTTGCAACAGCCCAGGAAGGTTACAATTCTTCCAATCCTGTCATTAGCTAATAGAGGTAAAGGGACTGGTGCAAGGGCACACACCTGGCAGTGGCCAAGCTAGGGCGAGAAATGGGTCTCCTGTTTCTGAGGCCCACAGGTTGCTCCCAGCAGCTTTGTGGATCTTGGCCACTGGCCAAGAATGATATCCCGAGTAGACTGCAGGCTTGAGATGGCCCTTGGCCCCAGCTCTGCTGATTCAAGAGAATTAGCAGGGGAGGTCCCTCACCTGGGAGACCAGCATTTCTTCCTCTTTTTTCTTTGCTAGGGGGCACAAAACATGACACGTGATTCACATGGTCTTCATAGTTCCACAATTTGGAACAATTTGTTGGGGCCTGTCAGGCAAAGAGTTGAACTTCAATCAGATCAGGGTTTTGATTCTGCCACTAACTAGCTGAGTCACCTTAGCTAGTTACCTCTGTACTGTGGGTTTCCTCTTCTATTTAAAATGCAAATCTGCCATGTCTCTCTCCTGCCCGAAACCCTTTAGGGAGGCCTATTACCCACCCAACTAAAATTCAAGCAACTCTCCATTCAAGTCTGAGCCACCATCTGAACAGAAGAGAGAGGGACATTCAGAAGGGGGTTCTGGCCCTGGTGAGCTCTTTTATTCTCATCCAGGAGAGAGCCAGGCAGACGGTGAATGGTTGTGAACGTTAATTAGTTTCTGTAACCAATAGCAAGAAGGCTCCTTCTGGGGCTGGGCTGGCCCTTGATGGCCTCTTCCCCTCACATCTGTCATTCTCCTTGACCCAGTGACTACCAAGTATCCCCAGGCAGCTTCCTTTTCTCTGATTTCTTCTCGGGGTTGGTTCCCTTGAGGTCTCTCTCCCTGTTATGTTTAGCTCTGACACAGTGATCACAAGGCCTGGAACTTCCCTCATCACTAGTCCAGGGACAGAAACTGCAAGCCGTGTCTGTTACCACACTCGAGCTGGACTTCCTGCCGCTCAGATGCCCACCCTACCCCACAGTGGTGCCCATTCAGAAGCATCAAACTGAAGACCAAGATGAAGTAGAGCGAAAATGGGACAACGGAACCATCCAAAGCCCAAAACTTGTCCTAAAATTTTCCCAGTGTGGCCATGGGGGCAAGGCTCTGCCCACATGTTCTCTGGGGCTCCTCACCTTCCCTCTTCCCACCATACTCAGCCCTGAGCTGTTCCTCCTCCCCGACCCACACCCTCCTCTCTTTCTCTCTCTCAACTCAGTAGACACTTGTCTTTTCCAAGAACTCTTCCCAGATTGGGAAGGGCGTTTTTTATACGGTCGCAAAAGCATGAGCTCTGGAGTCAAACAGACCTGGACTGTAATCTTAGCTCTGCCACTGAGTGGCTGAGTGATGCAAACAAGTGATGTTGTCCCTGACTTCACTTCCCCGTCTGTAAAGCATTAATAATTATGTCAATCTAGCGGGGGTAGTAATAAGGATTAAATGAGACAATGTTTGCACATTAATCAGGGTAGTTAACATTAGCTGCTATAACAAAAATTCCAAAATCTCGGTGGCTACATACAAGAAGAGTGTGCTCCACACTCAAGTCACAGGCTGATGTAGATTGGGTGTCTTTCCTGCATAGCTCCCCTCCAAGAGGTGATTCAGGGACCCAAGCTCCTTCCAACCCCTTGGAGTCTCCTTGGAGTCCCCACTAGGCCCCCTCCACTGGCTGACAGAATAGCAATGACAGAGTTAGAGGCCAGGCCAGGAAGTGGCACCCATCAATTCAACTTTACATTGGTTAAAACTCCGTCACATTTTCCACCTAATTGCAAAGCAAGCTAGGAAATGTAGTTGTCATGTGTGCCCAGGAAGAGGAAATGGAATTGCTAACCATCTAGCCAGTCTCTGATACAACATATTAAGTATTTAGCAGAATGACTGATACGTAGTAAGAGCTCAATAAGCAAAGGATACTATTATAATTACTTCCTATTATCTGTCCCAATACTGGTATGAATACCAGAAATCACTGAACCTTACTTAGGTGGACTTTTCACAACACTGAGATTGAATAACGGAATACAAACCAAAATAAACACTGAATTTCTTAAAAGAAAAAGATACAGTAATCATATGTCTGACATAACTTCTGTTCTAGGTGCTTTCTTTGAGGCACCAGGATACACTGGAATAGTCTACATTCAAATGCTGACTCTGCCCTGAGCAAAACATTAAGCTATGTCAGTCACAGTGGTTTCCTCTTCTTAAAATAGGAAGGCTAATTTACTCACTTTACAGGATTCTTTAAAAAATGCCATATTCCCTCATATCTAAGCATATACTTCCCTCTGTCTGGAACACCCTCCGTGTCCCCTCTTCACCCAGCTACCTCCTACTGATTCCTCAGGTCTCAGCTTAGATGTCACCTCCTCCAGGAAACCTTCCTTATCCTTGACCCCAGTTGTGGTAGAGTGTCTGTCTCCTGTGTCCCCATGTGAGCCTGTATTTTCCTTCCCAAAGCACTTACCACAGCATATTAAAAATCTCTGTTCACTTTCTGTCTCTAGCTGAGTGTTCATTTCTTGCGGAAAGGGACCTTGTTTTCATCACCATTCTTTCCTCAGCCTCAACAATGCGCAGGCACATAATATCCCCAGGTTCATAATGATATGCATTAAATGTATGTCATATGAATGAATGAAGAAATCCTGATCCTTCTGCAAAATGGTGAGCGGGTATAGACTTGTAAACTCTTACAACTCAACACAAAACTAAAAGTAAAGACGACTTCAGAAAGACACAGCGCAGCATACTCCTTGTAAAGGTCAACGGGAACTAAGAAGTCATTTCAGACAGCAGCCACACCCTTGGGTCATGCCTGGGTACTTCTGAGCAATTGGCTAACTTTTAATCTCTCAGTTGAGCAACAGAGGGTACAAAAAAATATCCTCACACATTAAAAATCCTGGGACTCTTCCTCCAGGCTGATGTGAGTGTGGCAAGAGCTGTCCACTTAGGGTGGCCCTGACTGACCATGTGTCCTGCTGGGCTTGCACATACCACTCTTCACTATCCATGTGGCCAGTGCATACCTGATCTCCACCGACCACCATCAAAAGATGAGGTCCTGGGCTTCCCTGGTGGCTCAGTGGTTAAGAATCCGCCTGCCAATGCAAGGGACACGGGTTGGAGCCCTGGTCCGGGAAGATCCCACGTGCCGCGGAGCAACTAAGCCCGTGTGCCACAACTACTGAGCCTGCGCTCTAGAGCCCGCGAGCCACAACTACTGAAGTCCACGCGCCTAGAGCCCGTGCTCCACAACAAGAGAAGCCACAGCAATGAGAAGCCCGCGCACCGCAGCGAAGAGTGGCCCCCGCTCGATGCAACTTGAGAAAGCCCGTGCGCAGCGACGAAAACCCAATGCAGCCAAAAATAAATAAATAAATTTTTTAAAAAATGAGGTCTTGGGCTTCCCTGGTGGCGCAGTGGTTGAGAGTCTGCCTGCCGATGCACGGGCCGCGGGTTCGTGCCCCGATCCGGGAAGATCCCACATGCCGCGGGGCGGCTGGGCCCATGAGCCGTGGCCGCTGAGCCTGCGCGTCCGGAGCCTGTGCTCCGCAACGGGAGAGGCCACAACAGTAAGAGGCCCGCGTACCGCCAAAAAAAAATGAGGTCTTTCTAGTCCCAAGGTAGATCTTCAGATACAGGACGGGACTTCCATCCCACCCACCGCCCCCCATACACACACATAGTCTGAAGCACATGCCACAACCCAAGTGAAGTGGACAGTTTGTCTCCCATGCCCAGATACCTTCCGTGCACCTGGAGTGAAGTGTCAGATGAGCCAATTGACAGAGGTATGAGTGACTGATGACGTTTACCCAGTTCTTCCGAAGCACTATTACCCAGCAGGAAAAAAAAAAAAATGTGTTGCTCCAAGGACAATGGTGCTTCAAGGACAAAGGACGACCCTGCCTGAAAAAGTGTCAGCGTTACACCCCTTACCGGACTCTTAATCGCCCTCCCCACCATGTTGCAATGGTTAGGAAATTTCTGAGCCCACATGGGAAACGGGACCTGTCCCAAATAAGGAAAGGCGTATGCCCTGTCCCACTCCCGCCCTATAGAAGGAAGGTATATGTGCTTCGACCAATCAGTAAACGAAATTTTCACCTCGGGCCATTCCTTTGTTTTCTGGTTATAAAAACTGATCAATAGCACATGTTCTGGCTCGACTCTCCCGACTACTAGGAGGTCGACCCGCTGTTCTGGCGGCGACCCTTCCCTCTAATAAATTCTATATTCTTTACATTCTGCCTTGTGTCTGGAAATTCTTTTCCAACCCCCGTTCGGACCACGACAAAAAACCTCTAAACATGAGATTTCAGGCAGGCGAGGGAAACCAAAAAAGGCTGGAAGACGTCGTCGGCACCCCTTCCAAAATATTAAGCAGGTAGAGGACTGCCTATTTTACTGTTGGTTTAGCTCAGCCCTACATCAAGGTACTTGGCAGCTCCGAGGCTCCCACACGTGTCCTCTCACACATCCCCTGAGCACCTGAGACAATCTTCCCAACTCTGAGCAGCTGCGGATCCCAACCCTACTCTTCCGTAAAATTTGCTCTAACACCCTCACCCCACCTTCCGCACCCACAGGGACAAGGCTGTCCCTCGCCACCTGCACCGCAACAGACAAACAC
>NW_020173774.1:3747725-3778075 GCF_003031525.2 Neophocaena asiaeorientalis asiaeorientalis
CCCTCCCTCTCCAGGCTACCCAGACCGCTTTCACCCTATTACACCGGGGGCCCCGGGAGGCGAGGAGGGTGAGAGTTGCCCAGAGCCCGGCCCCCGCCCCGGGACAGCATGCACAAGCCCTGCCCCTGCTTCCTCTCCACCTGCCTGGGCTGACCGCGCTCCGCAGCGGCTCTGGTTCCCTGACGCCGCGGCTCGGGCTCCCTGACGCCGCGGCTCGAGGGCGGGGCGTCTCGAGGCCCCGCCCCTATGACGTCAGCCTAGCGGGCGTGGCCTGGCAGGCGGTCGGAGGCTTCAGTCTCAGTCCCGCAGAGCGGCGACTGGAGGCAAGCATCCCGGCTCTGGCTTCTGCTCCCGCTCCGGAGGATGCGGCTCGACCAGGATGCTGCCGCGCCTGATAGTGCAGCTTGCGGCCCTCCTCAACCTGCTCCTCGGCTTTCGCGCGCACGGTAAGGATCGGGGTCTAGCCCTGACCTCTCCGCGCCCGCCCCGCTCCCTCTCCTACCGGTCGTCACTCCTACATTAAAGTTCTGAGTCCCACGGAGAATCACATCTGGTTGGCCCTCTACGGAGAGGGGCACCCATTATCTCCCCACTCCCCGAATCTCCCTCATTCTGGCAAGCCTGGGTCTCAGGCTCACCCGTTGTGGACGTGGAAGAGACTGAGATTGACTAGGGGAGGGGGAAGTATGGATAGAGAAGTTAAATGACCCCCCCACCAAGTCACCGTCCACCCGCCTCCCTGTGAGTCATAAATTTACCCCTGGCTTTTTTGTTGTTCTAGTTCAAATGAAGAGACTGCTGGTCCCTCGGGGGAATTACTTTGATCTCAGTCTGACTCTACCTTCCCTTAGCTCTCCGATTAATCTATTTCTGCCCCGTGCCATGTCACCCTATCTCAGCACTTTTCCCCCACTATTACCTGTCACCCCCATCGGATCATCCCTTCTCCTTCTTTAGCCCCCAGTGCTCTCCCACTGCCACCTGCCTCCCTCCTCCCTACTGCTACTCCTTAGCTCTCCTAACCCAGCCAGAAATCCTGGAAAGTTTCTGCAATTGAAAAGAATAAATCCTGAAGGGAGAAAATGAAAGGGCCGGAGCCGGAGGGACCAGGAGCGGAGGCAGGGAGAGCAGGGACTGAAACTGCTTCTACATGACGCCAGAATACGAAGTAAAACATGCAGTCACCATTCACATGATAGAGAGCTGAGCTGGGGATGTGCAGCCCAGACACCACAATGACCCACTGTGTTCTTCACTTTCCGTAACTGTTTTGAAGTCGAGACACAGACTTGAGGATCAAAGACAGTATAAGAAAGAAAGCAAGGGACCGGGACAGATGTGCTTTCTAAGTGAGGATGACAGTCAGAAAAAAGAAGCATTATTAAAGAGATGATGAGAAGTTGGAGAACAAGGGAAGCCTGGGAGTCGCTGTCAGATGGAGAGATATTAAGGGATCGAGGAGGAGAGAAGAGGAGCTGAATGTGGGTATTGGCCTTGACGTACTTCATTGCATTCGATCGGCAAGACTCTTAAAGTAGGTGTATTTATCACATTCTTACAAATGAGAGAACAAGTTCAGGGAGGTTAAATGATTTGTCTGAGTCACACTAGCAAGTGCTAGTTTGAGGCTCTTGAAGTTAGTTTCCCATGGTAAGAGGTGCAGCTGGCTGTGAGGGGAACACAGGAGGTGGAGAGAGGCACTGGTACTTAGTATATATCACCTTGGAGCCAAGGATGCCAGCTCTTTGTGGAAACGTCCTCAGCCCAGTCTAAACCCAGGGCTGCCTGTCCTACTCAGCCTAAGGCTGCAGTAAAGCCCTCCTAGAAGTGGGGAGATGGGACAAGCACTCAGCTTGGGGTTCTGTGAAGAAAAACAGGTAGATGCCAACTAGCAGGATATCTGTGTACCCAAAGAACTGCAGAGAGGGGGGCCTTGGGCTAGAGCCAGGGCTGGGACCAGGGTGGGGACCAGGTGTGGGGATGGAGAGCAGGCCTTGGGATGGGGCTGGAGAAGGGACAGGGATTGGGCAGAGCCAGGGACCGGCTCATCAGAGAGCTCATTGTGGGCACATCTTAGCCCTCAGCCCCTGCTTGCTTGCCTGGGATGCATCACACCCACCTTGGCTCTTTTCAACCAGCACTTCTGCTTCTGATCACCTACAGCGCAGGACAGTGATTTAAGGACACTATACTAGCTCTGGGATCAGACACATCTGGATTCAAAGGCCCACTCTACCGCTTACTACCCCATTGACCTTGGGCAAGTCACTTAACCTCTCTGAACCTTCATTTCTTCTCTGGTAAAATTGGGGTAATAAATGCCTACCTTGTAGGATTACTGTGATAATTAAATGAGACAATATATGTAAAGTACTTAGCTGAGTGCTCAGCTCAAGGTAAAGCGCTCAGTAAATGGGAGCTGTTAGAATGCCTGCCACCATCACCACCATCATCTCCTCCCTGGTGGGGAGGTGGAGGGGACCTCTGCTAGCTCTGGTACTGACACTGTTCTCCCTGCGGACAGAACTGCCCAGACCTTCATCTGCATGGTTTGAAGCAGAATTTTTCTACCACGTCCTCCACTGGACTCCCATCCCGAATCAGTCTGAAAGTACCTACTATGAAGTGGAGCTCCTGCGGTAAGCAAAAGAGAGGATGGAGAAAGGAGGGAGGTGAGTGAGGGAGCGGGTGAGTCCATCCCCTTCTACCCACCCTGGCATGGGAAGATATCTGCCTTGTTACTGAAGTGACACCAGGAAGGACCCTGGCACATATCCATCAGTTGACAAGTACTGATCAAGTCTCATATGGGTGTAGGGTGCTGGAAGCTCGGGGGGAGAAAGCCAAGGTATTGCCTTTATCCTCAAGATTTTTCCATGTTATTGGAAAAACAGGAAAAGCATCCATAAGCCAGTTGGAGAACAAGGAAGGCCTAAGGACTACAGATGTAGTTGGGAGAAAGGCGGAATTGGGCTGTGTTGCAGGGAGTGGCAAGTCTTCCTGGATAAGTTGGCGTTTGAGCTACTCGTATTCCAATCTAAGGGTCTTCTAGAGCACAGAGAAATTGGTACAGAGTCCCAGAACCAAGGGAGATCCCCTTGCAACTAGATGCCTCGGACTAAAGGGAATACCCTGAGGGCTATACCGTCATGAGAGCTCTCCCCTGGCCTCTTGCTTCCCTCCTAAAGGAGTTAGGTTTGAGCACAAGTTCCTCTCCCAATGCCTACCCCGCTATCTCCCCAGGTATGGAGTAGAGCCCATCTACTGGAACCCCATCCGCAGCTGTAGCCAGACCTTGGTGCTGTCCTGTGATCTCACCATGCAGACCCTGGACCTGTATCATAGCAATGGTTACCGAGCCAGAGTCCGGGCAGTGGACGGAGGCCAGCACTCAAACTGGACCTCTCCCAACACCCGCTTCTCTGTGGATGAAGGTGCTTTTCCTCCCCAGGACCTAGAACATGGCTTTCAGGGTCCTTTCCGGCAGGAAGCTCTAGTCTAGAACTTTTCTTTCCATTCCCATAGCTCGCCTCATCTGCCTGGCTTCCTGGCTGGGGATTTAGTTGCCCAAACAAGCCTGAGTCAGGACTTTGGAGAAGGTTTAGATGAAAATAGCCAAGTTATTCAAGATTTAAAAGGGAACTGGAGTTGTTTATCCTACAGAAGAGAAGTCTGGGGGTGAGTTGGGGCAGCTGAGTCACGAGGGTCAGGTTGGCGTACTTGTAGGGTTCTGGGAGGGGAAGCAAATCCATAAGCACTCAGCATAGGGCAGCAAGCTGGAGGCAGAATTTCGATCAGGTCCTCCTCCCTTTAAGAATGAATTCCTCGGGGTCAGGGTGTGAGGCTTTGAAGCAGGGAGGTGCTATTGAAGCAAAGTTGGGAGTTTCTCTCTGCAGAGAGAAGAGAAAAGAATAAGCCCCAAATGTGATGGGATTCTTTCCTTCTGCAGATTGGGACTGACTGTGCTCTATGTGTGTGGCAAGGCTGCTCTGCAGAATTCAGAATGATGCTCTTGGAGGTCATTGTCTCCCAAATGCCTGCCCACAGGCTGGTACTCCACTGGCTGCAGAAACATCACTGAAGAGTGTGTTTAAAAGAGCCATTTCCTGGGCTTCCCTGGTGGCGCAGCGGTTGAGAGTCCGCCTGCTGATGCAGGGGACACGGGTTCATGCCCCGGTGTGGGAAGATCCCACATGCTGCAGAGTGGCTGTGCTCCGCAGCGGGAGAGGCCACAACAGTGAGAGGCCCACATACCGCAAAAAAATAAAAAATAACAAAAATAGACCTTTCCAGAGCCCAGCTTCCAAAATTCAGATTCACTGTGTCTTGAGTGGGTCTGGGCATCTGCGTTTTTAACATGCTCCCCAGGATATCCTTATGTTCTGCCAGGTTGAGAAACCTGTAGCCCAGGTTTTAGGGTGGGTAAAGCTTGACCCTGGAGGCCAGGTATGGATGGGGTGCCCAGGCCCTCCCCAGCCTGCAGGCCTCATGGTTTTGTCTCCCGACTCAGTGACTCTGACAGTTGCCGGCGTGAAGCTAGAGATGCACGATGGCATCATCTTTGGGGTGATCCAGCTCCCCAGGCCCAAGATGGCCCCTGCAGGCGACACATATGAAAGCATCTTCCACAACTTCCGGGAGTATGAGATTGAGGTTCGCAAGGTACCAGGACAATATAAGGTATGGGATTCCCCAAGGCCAGGCTTCCCTGTCACCTGGGCCGGAAGTGACTTCTGTACCCCTGGGGAAGTTTTCCAGCAGAGTCGAGAGAGCTTGTGGGGCAAGTGGGGGGAGCCAAGATGGCCTGAGCCCTCAAACCTGTGCTTCTGCCAGGTGGCAGGGAAGACAGTGCCCGCTAGGTGTCAGGCAGCGCAGGAGATGTTATAACTATTGCTTCCAACCCCCTTGCAGGTGGGGATTTTATTCCATGTTATAGATGGCAAAATGAAGCTCTCAGAGGCTATGAAAATGCCCAAGCACACTCCCATAAATGGGGGATCTGGAATCTGCAAAATCCATCCTCTTTCCTTTCAACCACAGTTGATTCTAGCCTCTTCTGGGATGGTCCTCAGTATCTATAAAATACTTCCTTTTTGCGTCTTTTTTTTTTTTTAACATCTTTATTGGAGTATAATTGCTTTACAATGTTGTGTTAGTTTCTGCTGTATAACAAAGTGAATCAGCTATACGTATACATATATCCCCATATCCCCTCCCTCTTGCGTCTCCCTCCCACCCTCCAGTGTATGTCTTCTTTGGAAATGTCTGCTTAGGTCTTCTGCCCATTTCTGGATTGGGTTGTTTGTTTTTTGATATTGAGCTGCGTGAGCTGCTTGTATATTTTGGAGATTAATCCTTTGTCAGTTGCTTCATTTGCAAATATTTTCTCCCATTCTGAGGGTTGTCTTTTCGCCTTGTTTATGGGTTCCTTTGCTCATTTTCGTTTTTAATACAAACTAAATCATGGTAATCACAGAGATCTTGGGCTGCCTCGATAATGCAGGGTTTTTTATCTTAGAAAAAGACCACTAAAGGGGGTTGGCCTTCAGTGCTTTAGAGCATCTCTAAAGGCCCCTTCGGCTCTCAGCTTGCATGTGGCATGGAACAAGGATATCGTGTTTACTGCTCTGATTGTTTTCGTTTCAGTCCCATGACAAGATAAAACATGAAAACTTTAACCTCCCAGTCCCGAGAGGGGTGGGAGAGTTCTGTGTCAGGGTGAAACCATCTGTCAGCTCCCGAGTGAACAAGGAGGTCTGGTCCAAGGAGGAGTGCATCGTGCTCACCCCACAGTGTGAGTTGGTCAGGGCTGCTGTCTGGGCAGAAGGGAGGCAGGAAGGGCCTCTCACGTCTGAAAAGCATTCCACTGAGGGCTGCCGATGTGGGGCACTGTGCTAGGTGCCCCCCAACTGCGACACAGCTCTCCATCCTCACACAGCTCTATGAAAGAGCTCCTATTGTCCCCATTTTAGAGATGCAGAAACTGAGGCTCAGTACCTATAAGCAACTTCCAGGGTGTGGCCACAAAGCCAGGTCTCCCAGTTCTGCGGGTGCTCCCACTGGAGCCCAGCTGCACTCCCAGGAGCCCTTCTGCAGCTCTCCTCAGCCAGCTGTGGTGGTTCCTGTTTGTTACATTCCTCTGCTGTCTTTTCTTAGAGCTGGGGGCACCAAGGGCTTCTCCGACCTTCCCCTCCTCCCCCTCAGAGGAAAGCAGAACTGAGCTGACTCCCCCCCGCCACAGCTGCAAAAGTCAGCAAATACTGTGCCAGGCTCTCAGCCCAGTGCTGGAAAGGGGAGGGAGGGAAGGGAATATGGCACGTGAAGGCTGTGGTTCTGCCCACAAGGATCTTACAGTCTGGCTGGGAAGACAGGGTGTGCCCAGAGCAGGCTGTAACTAGCTACTCAGGACAACATATGTCAAGTGCCCAGCGAATCATGCCAACTGTCAGTGCGCCGGGAGTGCCCGGTCCAGTGTGGGCAGCGTCCAGCAATGACCGGAGGGACTCCTTACTTTTCTGCAGTACATTTCAGTTTATGGCAGACACGCACAAACTCATTGTCATTTCACTCACTCTGCCTTACTGAAGCAGAGGAAGGCACCATCCGTGTGCCAGGCGGCCTTAAGAGCTTTTCAACATCCACTCACTGATATAGAAGTAGTTTCGTATACAGGTCTAGGTTCAAATCTCAGCGTCGTCACTTATGACATATATGACCTTCGGCAACTTGCTTAACCCCTCTGGGTCTCAGGATGCGAACCTATAAAAATAGGGACGATAATAGTATCCACCTCCTAAGGTGGTTATAAGAATCAGGTGACATTGTACAGTAGTCCCCCCGCTTATCTGAAGGGCATACGTTCCAACACCCCCAGTGGATACCTTGAAAGCATGTATATATACTATGTTTTTTCTCTATACATACATACGTATGACAAAGTTTAGTTTATAAATTAAACAAAAATTTAAGAGAATGCCCAAATTGACAGCATCACTACTCTTGCACTTTGGGGCCATTATTGAGTAAAATAAGGGTTACTTGAACAAAAGCACGGGATACCACAACAGTCCATCTGATAACTGAGGCAGCCACTAAGTGACTCACGGGTGGGATCTGCTGGACAGAGGGATGATTCATGTCCCGGGCCAGACAGAGTGGAGCAGTGTGGGATTTCATCATGCTACTCAGAACGGCACACAATTTAACTGATGCATTGTTTATTTCTGGAAATCTTCCACTTAATGTTTTTGGACCACAGTTGAACACAGGTAACTGAAACCACGAAAAGCAAAACCACAGATAAGGGGGGACTATTATAAAGGGCTTGGTTCGTGGCAAGTGCTGTGTGCTTCACAACCATCTATGAGGTAGGCACTATTATTTTGCCCATTTTGTGGATGGTAAAACTAAGGCTCAGACAGGCTAACTAACTTGTCCACAGCCTCACAGCTAGTAAGTGGTAGAGCTGGGATTTGAACCCAGGTCTGGCTGCTCCCAAAGCCTCCCTTCTTACCTGCTGTACCATCCTGCCCCACCACTATGTATGCCTTCATGTGAGTTTTGTGCAGAGAGCTGGAGGCCATGTGTCTAGTGAGGGAATCCTTCAGGGCAGAGGTTGGAGGGCCAGGCAGGGACTCCCAAGAATCCTGGCATGGCCTCCAGAGTTGTGGCCTAGAGGTAACCTGGGGGGGATGTGGGGGGGGTCACTCGGCCCCTCACCGAGAGGCTCCTGAGAGGGGCCATGGGATCCTCGGGGACTGCCCCTCCATATCCCATGGCACCAGGCTATAAACCCATCTCTCTGGGCCCACAGATTTCACCGTGACCAACCTCAGCATCTTCTTCACCTTTGTGCTGCTGCTCTGTGGAGCCCTGGCCTTCTTCCTGGCCCTCCAGCTGTATGTGCAGCGCCGGGGGAAGCTGCCCACCGTCCTGGTGAGTCTCACGGGGAGGCCACTGCCCCATCCTTCCCGGCCCCACCAGGACTCCGGGAGGCAGGGAGAACCCTCCCAGGCAGGCCGTGTACCCTCAGCCCTGACATGGGGGCGGAGGGAAGGCTTGAATGCCAAGCCCAGCACGGAGAATGTTGCCTTATAGTGGCCCAGATAAGACACAGTAATCCCAACCCGCCATGCGCCATTTTGTTACTATTTGCCAATAACTGGCCACAAACCAGCCCCTGTGCATTAGTACCTTGGAGTCAGGTAGTTATAGCCTCACTTTACAACTGAGGAAACTGAGGCATAGAGAGATTGTTACATGCAGAGGGTCCCACAGCCAGGAAGAGTCAGGGCCGGAGCCCAGCCTTTCCCATCCCTAGAGGCTGGCGATGGGTGCTCTGGAACAGGCAGACAAAGGGCTGCTGTCAGTGTGGGAGAGAGCAGAGCGGAGAGGTGATGCTGAGAGGCGAGCATCTCCGGACCTTCCAACAGCCTATCCTCTTGCTACACAGTGCTGACAAACACCGCATTTGTAGTCAGCCGGCCTCCAAAGTTCAGCTTGCCACATTGAGCAGCATTTCCAGACCACAGCCCGTCTCTGGCCTGGGATTCAGACTGGACCAAAGGTGGTCCCCACAGCTGACATTACTGTGATGGTCGAGGGCTCAGCTGTAAGGGTGGGCTCCTTCAGGGAGACCAGGGCCCAGGGAAGCTCACAGCTGGAAGGGGACCCTCCACAAGGATCCCAGGATCTCTAGGAAAAATAAGGAGAGAGACAGAGGCCCTCTGAAATTATTTTGAGTAAGAACTCTGGGATGGGGATGGAGGGGAGAGAAGAGGGGTGGGGCTGCCTGGTGAGTGCACCAAGGAACCTGCCCTCAGGGATGGGTAACTAGACAGCAGAGTGGTAGGAAAGGACCACTGGATGGGAGAGTCTTAGTTGGACTTGGGAAAAGGCATCTAGAAAGAGAGAGGTAGCTACTGAGTTACAGTTACCAAGCAAATGCAACGTGCAAAATGTTGTACGGAAGCAGCTGAGTAATGTGGCCACTGGTCCCAAGGGGCTTGATTACGTCTGGTGGGGCAGCCAACGAATCAACTATTAAGTTTAATGCAAACCAGTGAAATGGACATAGATGCAAAAATGCCAAAGGAGATGACAAGCAACCTCTGTTTTTTTTGTTCTTTCTGAACATTTGGATCACAGAATTGACTTGTCCTCATGAGTTTTTTCGTCCTCAAGATAAGTACAGCCCAGTTTCCTTCCTCTAACGATCACAGCCATTACTAACTTTATAAATAACTGAGAGAGCACAAAGCACCTTCACATGCACTTGCTTACTCTCGTTCATTAGCTGCTTTGATCTGATCTTCAATGATTATCAAAGTAAAGCATTGTTAAACAAGTGGGGATTACAAATCAGGACAGTTGAGTACCAATTCCAGATTTATTTGTTCTTTGCTGCTGTGTGACACTGGGCAAGTCATTTAACTTCTCTGAGGTTCAGTTTTCTCCTCTAGGAAATAGAGATAATAATACTTCTTTAGAGAATTATTAGAGAGTAAAACTCAATTCACCAAGTGTTTATTGAGTGCTTTCTCTGTACCAGGCACTGTTCTAAGTATTTTACATGCATGAACCACAACTTGAGAAGGCAGTACTGTCATTACTTCCATTTTGCATAGGAGGAACTAAAGCACAGAGAGGATAAATGATTTGGCCAAGGTGACACAGCTGATAAGAGGCAGACCTGGGATTTGAACCCGTGAAGTCTGGCTCCAGAATACACATCCTTAGTCACCAAGCCACACGATATCAATAGGGATCCAACCAATAAGAGTTGCATTAGAGTCATCACGTACAAAAGGAACAAGGGCAGATGTGCAACAGTGAGTCAGTAAGTCAGTCAACAAACCTTTGGAGTGCCTACTATGTGCCAGCTCAGTTCAAGCTCTGGGAACAGAGTGGCCCATAAGAACAGACGACTCCTGCCCTCAAGGAGTTTCTGTTCTGTTGGGGTTGGGGACTCTGTGTGTGTGTGTGTGTGTGTGTGTGTGTGTGTGTGTGTGTGTGCATGTGGGGGCACAGAAAACAAAAAAATAACTCCAGGAACTAAGTGCTAGGAAAAAATAAACTGGGTTAATGGGAAGAGAATGTCTGGAGCACTGCTTTAGCAAGGGTGATTGGGAAAGTCTCTCTGAGGAGATGACATCTGAATTGAGACCTGAACGATAAGGAGGATACAGCCATACAAAGTGCTAGGAGAAGAGTATTCCAACCAGGAGTAGCCTGTGCAAAGGCCCTGAGACAGCACTGTCCAGAGCAAAAGGAACACCAGTGCGGCTGGGGCACAAGAGCAAGGGGGAGAGAGGTTAAGTGACTTCCCTGGGCCTCTGGGCAATTAATGGGGAGCGAGGCCCCCTCAGCTGCTAGCTCTGTTTGTTTCACTGCCCCACGCTGCAGCGAGGCTGTGTTTATGTGAGTCACTCAGGGAGTGAAGAAATTAACTCGGTGTCTCACATCCAGCGTTATAAGAGCTGAAATGAATAACATGGGACAGGATAGGACAGGACAATACAATAGATCACAGTGCACAGGTAGTAACGATAAGTATTATTTTGTGAAATTGGTTTCAATCATATATGAGTTATATATTTATGGGCTATTTATATACAGGTTATTGTGTAACGTATTTCTTACTTGGGGTCATAGTGAAAAAAAGTCTGAAACACATTTCTAGATCTCAGCGGGTCCAGCCTGCTTTCGGGTTTGAAAAGCACTGCTGATGGAGCCTCCTGAGAATGTTCACCTTTCCCTGCAGCCTCCCATTCTGCCTGTCATTCTGTCTGAACTCCGAGAATACAGGCTTCTTAGGTACCTGGCCTGAGTCAAACTGAGAATTGCATGAGGAGGAAAACTCAATTCTGAACCAAAACCGAAAGGACAAGTGGCAGTGTACTCCAGGCTCTGCAGGACCCCTCTGTTGGAGCAGTACCTCCTGAACCCCTGGCCTCCCCTGGCCACACTGGGCGGGTTCCTGCGGGTGACCCTCCCACCCCTCACTCTACCCTCTCCTCCCCAGGTCTTCAAGAAGCCCAGTCCCTTCAGCCTCATCAGCCAGCTTTCCTGCCCAGAGACCCAAGACACCATTCATCCCCTCGATGAGCAGGCCTTCCCCAAGGTGTCCCCAGAGCTGAGGAACTCGGAGCTGCACGGCAGCACGGACAGTGGCTTCAGCAGTGCCAAGCCATCCCTGCAGACTGACGAGCCCCAGTTCCACCTCCCTGCCCCCCACCCCCAGGCTGGGGGTACTTTGGGAAAGGGGGCGCCCCGGTTGCCAGAGGACAGCTGCAGTAGCGGCGGCAGCAAAAGTACAGACAGTGGGATCTGCTTGCAGGAGCCCAGCCTGAGTCCTGGCACGGAGCCCAGCTGGGAGCCGCAGGCGGGGAGCGACAGCCAGGACCAGCTTGACAGTGGCATTGGCCTGGTCCAGAACCCTGAGGGGCGGCCTGAGGATGTTCAGGGTGGCTCAGCTTTGGGCCATGTGAGTCCCCTGGGACCGGAGGTGGCTGCGGGAGAAGACCCAGCTGCAGGGGCCTTCCAGGGCTACCTGAAGCAGACCCGGTGCCCGGAGGAGAGGGCAGCCGAGGCAGGCGGCCTGGAAGAAGAGTCCTCCTCAACAGATGGCCTTGGCCCCAAATTCAGGACATGTGTGGATGCTGAGGCGGACTGGCCTCTACCAGCCCTGGCCAAGGGCTATTTGAAACAGGACCCCCCAGAAATGACTCTCACTCCCTCAGGGGCCCCAGCTGGACAGTGGAACCCACCAACTGAGGATTGGTCACTCCTGGGCTTGACCCGCTGTGGTGACCTTGGAGCATCTGACTGGAGCTTTGCCCACGACCTTGCCCCTCTGGACTGTGTGGCAGCCCCAGGCGGTCTCCTGGGCAGCTTTGACTCAGACCTGGTCGCCCTGCCACTGATCTCCAGCCTGCACTCAAGTGAGTGACTCAGGCCAGAGGGCTGCTTTTGGTTTCCGCTGCACCCTGCCTGGACCCAGAGGGGCCCCAGGGGATGAAAGTGAAGAACGAGGCCAGTCTGGGCACTTTTCTGCAAGCGTAGTGAGGCCAGCGCCAGGCCTGGTAAGAGTCCAGGGCAGGAGGACACTAAACTAGCACAGGGTACATATGTGGCATTGGCCTCCTCCGCAGACGGGGCCCTGCAGACTCTGGCGGAACTGAGAAGGGCAGGGCAGAGATCTCCACCTCCCTGGGACGCTTCCCATATTGTAAAAGACTGCTTGCTCAGGGGAATCATGGGGCCTTTTGGAGTTGTGGTGAGGCCACCAGGCTGAAGTCAGCTCAGAGAGCCAGGCCGCCCTGCTGAGGCCAGCCATGTGTCAGGGCCTCCAGCAGGATAGAGGGCTGAGAGGATGGAAGCTTCAGGGCCTCGCTGCAGGGGCCATTTCTAGGAGGTAAAAGAGGGAGCAGGGGTCAAAGGGAGCTGAGATGCAGAAGGGGGCTTCTGGCTCAGAATCCAGTGCTCTGGGGATGGCTTGTGTCCATCTGCAGACAGCACCCTCTTTCAAGCAAATAGAGCAGCATCCCCCTGGGGCACTTGGAGTGGCCAAGCCATGCACTACCCTCACCCTGCTGCCCACACCATCTTGCTGACGGTACCAGCGAAACCATGGGTGTTTGTACTGGTCAAAACTCAGGCCTTCAGGTGGCCTCTAGGCTTGGACGCCACCTTATCTGCCCAAGAGGGTCAGGGTTAGGACCTGCACTGTGTTTGCTGCTGACATCCAGCTATAGGACAGGACACTGGAGTAGGGTCTCCGTTCAATGATCAGCTGTGCGACCTTGGGCCAGCCACTTCTCGGAGGGCCTCAGTTATCCCATCTGTGACGTAAAGAATCTCTAGGGGACCCTTCTAGATGGATGGATGATAGCCAAGCTGGCTTCTGGGGTAACATCTCCCACCCCAACTGACCCTGGGTGGGGAGGAAGCCATGCCTTCACAGAGCTGGCTTCTTTCCCATGCCGCAGGCTAACTGATGTAGCAAGAGTGCATGGCATTGTGCTGAGAGAACAACCAGACCCTGGGCCCAGAGAGGGGGCAGGTGTGGGCCCTGCTTCCCCACAGTCAGTTTAGAATCTGTCTGCAAAGCCAGTTTACCATCCGTGGGCAGGGAACCTGGGAGGGGTGATAGGCCTGGGGCGTGCCCACCGCCCAAGTCATCCTCGGCCCTGTGTTCTCCGTGGCATTCTGGGAATAGACATCAGGCCCAGGGAATCCAGCCAGAGCCTCTTCCACTCTGCCAGGAAGCTCGTAGGCGCCAGTCCGATAATAACTCCCTCTAGAAACAGGCTTGAAGGAGGGGTTTCTCAGCGTTTCCTTGGAAGGTTTATTTATTTATTTTCTTCATTTATTTATTGAAAAGGCAGCAAGATACAGGGAAAGAGTTCTGGGTATTTTGATAGCCTAGGAGTTCTCATTCCGATTTCACTGTTTCTAGACGTGTGACCTTGAGAAAGCCACTTTTCCTCATCTGTGAAACCAGAAAACGTTGTCTGACTTGTTTCATTCATAAGGGTGTGAGGTTCCACTGAGGACGAGGATGTGAATGTGCCTTGAACACAGGCTCTGTAAATGAGTGACGTGTTCTTTCTTCCAATAAATTGTCAGAACCACAGGAATCTTGGGAAACCAATCAGATTTCTGATGACACAGTGGCTGGTAGAGGCATCAAGTTGTTGACGATCGAGAATGATAATGAGTAGATGTGCGATGTCACTTTAAGCTACCAAGACTGAGGACTTAGGCTCAAATCAGGTCCAAGTCGTCATGTTAACGTTTATTTTCTGTGACCTTGGGCAAGTTTCTTACTAAGTTCCAGTTTCTTCATCTATAAAATAGGAATAATCATTCCTCATGGGGATGTCAGGAGGTTTAAATGAGATCACACATGAAGAGTTACATTTAAAGCTGTATAGGGAAATGGACAGTTTTTCTTGGAAACAGGTGAAAATGAAAGAGATCATGAAAAATGTATGTTATGTAACGAAATTGCTGAAAGAGTACGTGAGGAAAGATAATGAATGCAACGTAAGGTATAGAGCATGTAATGTAATGAGAGGTAATGAAAATGAGTGTAAGTGAAAGAGATGCAGAGGGTTCTTCAAGAAGACTGAAAAGGAAACAGTGGGACAGAAAACACTATCTTTTGGATGTGAATTCTGACAACTTGAAAGGAGACCCGACAGCCCCTCCCTTCCAGGCAGACAGCAGACCAGGCATTCCTGGAGCCCCGCCGGCTGCTCCCCGCAACGTGGAAGTGTGTCCCAGCAGTGTTTCTCGTAAGTGCAGAAGCCATCTGCATTCAATTCTAAAAGCAGCCTCCCCCTTCCACAAAAAGCCACGTGTGGGTTTCAGGCTCTCCCCGAGCTCAGCCCAGCCGGTGGAGCAGACCCAGGGCTTGGGGCCTGAGTTTGGGGTACACTTTGCTCTTTGTCGCAGCCTGGATCCTCCAGGAGGTGGTCGGGGACACCACATCTCTGTTCCCCTGTGTCATCTCTGATGATGCCTCTCCCCTTTTACTCTGAGAAAATAACCAGTTCTGGGGAAGCATTGATCCTGTCATCTTCAGAGAACTTGACTAATCTTATACCGTTTGGGACCTGCTCAGACTTTTGCCCCGAAGGCCTCCTTGTCAAATTGGTGTATGGGGTTGGTCACTTCCTCCTGGAAATGAGTGTTGGAGATGGCGTCTGCCCAAGGGAAAGGCCTCTGGGGCAGGTTGGATGAAGCCTGGCTGAGACATGAATAGGAAGTTTCAGAGAGTAAGAGGAATCCCTCTCAAGGAACTGAGGCCAGTTTGGATGGAAGAGAGGAAGCATGGAGTAGTTCAAAAGAGAGAGTGGAGTCCAAGCACGTGAGCTCTTGCAGCAGGCTTCCCTTATGTGGAAGGAGTAGGAGTTTGTGCCGGGTCTCCTCCTCTTTTGAGCTGCTTTCTGACCACCCAGCACGGCCAGGGCCATGGGATAAACTGAGAGAGTTCTTCCAAACAGCAGTGAGACACTGCCAGGCTTCTTGGGAATTTGGAATGAAGTCTCCAAGAGATGGCCCCGTTTGTCCCTACACTGAGAAACCTCCTTCGAGGGCTTTTCTAAGCTGAAGGATGGGTGATTCTGCATTTCTATGAGCTAATGGAACTTCCTCTTAGTAAGGAGATGGGAAGTGGGCATTCTACTGAACTCTGTTTTCCCGAGTTTGTAAATAGCTATAGTCAAAGAGTCTGCCTCGTCTTTCCCCAAAGATCTCTATCCCTCCCCACCCCACTCCCAATGCACACACGGTCACAGGACACACACCACCCCTGAGACGGTCCCACCCACTGCACTGAATGGAGCCCACAGGGCAGTGCAGGTCGCTGAGTCCCGCCCACAAATGGCAAAGAAGGGGGTCTTGCTGTGCCCACCTGGGACAGCACACTGGTAACCACGTGAGGTAGTTCTAGCAGTTACGGCTGATTTTATCAAACCCCAGTCTAGAGGACACTAGGTACTAGAAGGCATGACTCATCTATTTCCTGTAGTGCTCATGGGTTTGGGGGTTTCTTTTAAAGCAAATCCACAATTAAAAATTTGTTATTAATCATTTATGATCACTTTTGTTGATGGGCCACCACACCTCAATATCAGCTTGATCTTAACTTCATTTTCACTCCCGTAAACATTCAAAAAGCGTGCTGGGGCCCAGTAAACACTGACAAGGGTTGGGTGAGGTGAAATTTGTGTTTTAGAAAGATAACCCTGGTCAGTACACAACAGGGTCAATACACCCTGGCATGAGTCAGAAGGAACCAGGCAGAATGCAGGGTGAACTGTTGGAGGCATTCCTTGTCGGCATTTCATTTCTTCAAGAAACACATTATTAAGCGTGTACTATGTGCCCAACATGGCACTCGGCCCTGGGTCCAGAGTGGTGAACAAAAGATGTGCAGCTTCATGGAGGGCACCTCTGCTTATGAAGATAATCACCAAGCTACTCAACAGACTAACACACACATTACTATAATCAGTGATAAGTGCCATCATGGAAACTAATGTCCACACACAAGATGGAGGCAAGCAGCAGAGAAACTGAACAGGAGGTTGTATTAGTCGGCTCAGGCTGCTAAAACAAAATACCGTGCTTCAACAACACCACAGTTATTTCTCACTGTTCTGGAGGCCAGGATGTCCAAGACCAAGGTGTTGGCAGGTTCATTTCTTGGTGAGGGCTCTCTTCCTGACTTGCAGATGAGGCTAAAGATTCATGATGGCCCCTTCTCCTTCTCCTTCCATAGTGGGATGGGATGGGGGTAGGGGTGGTAGAGAGCTCTGGTTTCTCTCCCTCTTCTTGTAAGGATACTTTTTCCACTGTGAGGGATCCTCTCTCACAATCTCATCTAACCCTAATCACAAAGGCCCCACCTCCTAATACCAGCACATTAGGGGTTAGGGCTTCAACATATGAATGGGGGGACCACAAACATTCGGTCCATGACAGAGGCTTAAACAATAATCCAATTAAATGAGCAGGGACAGTGGGAAGAGAGGAAGTGACAGATTCAAAAGACAATTTGAAGGGAGAATTGGCAAGACTTGATGACAACCTGGAGTGAGAGAAACAGGAATCAGAGGTACTAATCATACTTCAATGTGGATGATGAGAAAAGTGAAATATGGCCGTGGAAGGGAGACATGGGCGTGGGGGAAAAGGGGAGATGCTGAGTTCTGGAGTTGATATGACAGGTCAGCCAAGGAGGCGATCCTCCAGCAGTTGGCAAGGCAGGCCTGGCACTGGGTGAGGGCTCAGAGCTGAGGATTCGGATATGAAAGCGTTTGTGCTATGACCCACTTAGGTCAAGTTCTCATTCAAAGGTATGGAGAAGACCACCAAGCTCCTCTGCAGCCAATATACAGTTAAAATACTCACCTCATGATCGCCCAACTAGAGGAAAAGCAGGCTGCCATTCCTCTGCTCTTAGCCATGCCTATGCTGGGCACCTGTCTTGCAGACCCCACCGTCATTGGTACCATGTTGTTCCTTGGACAATCACAGCCCATCACAAGGGTGCAGCTGAGGGTTTTTAGTAAATCAGCTGATCTGTAGGGCTGGTTAGCTCTGGAGTAGGCACAGGGAGGGGTGCTGGTGAAGATTGGTACATGACGAGCAAAGGTCTGGGTGTGGGTGCCACACCTGTATACCTCTACCTGCACAAGGAAGGAGGGGCTGGTGGAGGTTAAGTCCTCATGATGGCCCTGGAAAGGACAGAAACATTCTTCAGGATCCTGCTACCTAGTCATGCAAATCCTAGGCACCCCTCTACCTATCCCCCAGGGCACTCAAATCACCTGGGGGTACTTGTCTTCCTAAGCTTTTCCTCAAGGCCCAGAATTTCTAAGGCTAGTTCCCAGGGACCTGCTTAATAAACAAGTTCCAGGTGATCAAGTTGCAGGTGATTCCCATATACATTAAAGTCTGAGAGTCACTGCTTTCGAGAATAACTTGATGATTTGCTGCTTGTTCTATTAAACTCAACCCTGCTCTCCTCACTGCTCCTAGATGGTACCACCCAGTCCATACCTTTAAATGCCATCTGGATGCTGGTGACTTCCAAATGCCCAAGCAGGACTTCTCCCTAACTCTGCTGCCTCCTGAGCAGCTCCATTTAGATGTCTAGCACGCCTCTCAAAAATATGTCTGCAGCAGAACTCTTGACTCCCTCACACACTCACTCCTCCCCCAGTCTTCCCCTCCTGAGTAAATGGCACCATCATTTACCCAGTTGTTCATAACAAAAAACCAGGAGTCATCCCTTCACAACCCACATCTGATCCGTCAGGTAGGTCCTATCAGCTCCACCTTCCAAATAGATGGTGAACCCAACAACTTGTCACCACCCCCACATGACCATCCTGGTCAAATCCATTATCATGTCTCACCTGGACCGCTGTTCATCCCCTTCCTGCCCCTCCATTTCCAGTCCGGCTCCGCTAGTGTAATCCAGCATGATCTGTACAGTATACTTACTCCGGTGCAGTAGCCAACGTGATCTTTATAACATATGACTCAGGTCATGTTATCCCCCTGCTGGAAGCCCTCTCCTTTGCTCTTGGTCCAAATGGGTGGTAAAATCCAGATGAGCTGGTATCTGCCCACTCTCTCGACACACCTGCTGCAGCCTCCCCCTGCCCACTCTGCTTCAAGCTAATTTCCATCTCGGGTCATTTGCCCTTGTTCCTCCCAGGTCTTATCCTGCATTCCCTCCTCATTTAATTCACGTGTCTCCTCAAATGGAGACTCTTTGAAGAAGTCTCTCCTCACCACCCTCCCCAAGTATCCGCCCCATCTCTACTTCATCCCTCTATCCCCAGCTTATTTCCTTCAGAGCACTTATCATTATCTGAAGTGACATGATCGATTTATGTGTTTATTTGCTCATGGTCTGTCTCTCCCAATAAAATATAAGATCTGTAAAGACAGGGACTTTATCTCTTTTGTTCACTCCTACATTCCCCAACTTCAGTTTGTATTTGTTGAAGGAATGAATGAGCAAGTAAATAAATGAACACAGACTTACAATATAAGGCTGTAAGTGCTGTCTTAGCCTAGACTGCCCCATCCAGAAGCAGAGCCTGATTCAAGGAATTGTGGGCAGGTGGTTTATTTAGAAGGCAATCAGAGGGAACAAGGGTGAGGCAACAGGAGAAGGAAAAGCCAAAACAAGAATATGTTATCAGGCTGGTCATGCTGGGAGCAACTGGACCCTGATCCCACTGGAATGTTTCTTGGAGCATATAGAGGCCTCTTCCAACTGTCCCCTGAGCACTGACAGTAGAAGTCCTAATCCATCAACTCCTGAACTTCACTGGCTGAGGCTTGCCCCAGAGATGTTGACTCATCTGTACTCTCTGGCTGCTGGTGAACAGGGCTGCATGGGCTCCCCCAGAACAGAAGGAGCCAGGGCAGAGAGCAAGTGATGTGCAGTGGGCACTGCAGAAGAGACTGGTTAGCACAAAGTCAGTCAGAGCCCACTCAGAACTGGCCAGAATCAGGGGTGGGGCCAAGAGGACGTAAGGGATCATAAGAAGCATCAGCTGAACGTGCTGTGATGGAGATGTGCACAGCGGTCCATAGGAGGGGCATTTGGTCCAGCTAGAGTGTTCAATGCACATTTGTTGGACTAAATTGAAAGGAGTAAAATACACGATTTATTAGATTATGCTAAGTGAGACTTGGGAGACTTCCAAAGCTTGAGATATTGTAAGATCTGAGCCCACAGTTCAAACCTGGGGCAAAGAAACCACACATCTAGTAGAACCAGCACTGTGTGGCATGATACAATGAGTGAAGAAAGCAAAACTTCCTCACATGGAGGAAGTGCCCATCAGTCCACCCAGGCTGAAGGGACCAATCCATGGACAAGCTTCCAAGCCAAGGTGGCTGGTCTGGAGATGCCCCAAGGGCAAAAGGGAAGAGGCAACAGACCCAGGGTGTGGAAAGAATGCCCAGGAGTGGAATGGAACTCAGGAGACCTGAGTTCTCCCATCACCCAGCTCAATCTTGTCATGTCAACTCTGGGCCTCAGTCTTCTCATCTGCCAAATGGAGAGAGTAATCTTCAATCCGACTCCTCTCATGAATGCATTGGGTATACTGCTGTCATTGAACATACAACATTCCGTGCTCATTTCACTGTGAGCTCTTGGAGGGCAGAGACTCCTCTTGATGTCTCTCTGTATCCTTCACACCCAGCCAATGGCTAATATATAGCATAGGTGCTCAGTACATTTTTGATGAATAAATGAATGCCTGAAGGAGTGGATTTCCTCACAGAGAAAAGCATGCGAAAGACGTTGAAGTAGTATAATGTCCAAATAGGAGATGGCAACGTGGTAATGGTAGCCTGAGGCTGAATGTATACTTGGGAGACATTAGACCGAGCTGAAATGAAAGCTGTCAGGATATAAATTTGATTTTATTTTCGGGCTCATCATCTTCTCAGCTTCATCATATTATACCATGATTATTCCCTTCTCTGCTGTTTTCACCCTATAGCTCTTAGGTTGTTGGAGGGACTCAGGGCTACAGACTAAACAGGAAGCCTAGAGCAAGGGGATGTGGTGAGGAGGCAAGGCAAGGGACCGTGAAAACGTTGAACATGCAGCCATTCACCCCTTCAGCAAACATTCATTGAGCACCTGTCATGGGTGGGCCCTCTGGGAATACAGCTGGTGACAAGACACGATCCGTCTCTTCCTTGGCTCACCTCTGCAGTGGACACACACACACACACACACACACACACACACACACACTCAGAGGTGTCTCTGCCTACCTCCTCCCCTGCCTCCCTCCCCCAGCACTGCAGAACTGAAGTCACCCACACTCTGAAATAGCCTTGCAGCTGGAAGGGGCCTCAGAATCCTTAAGTTCAGTGACAGCCTTATACAAACGAGGCACCTGGGACCCACCAGCTCCTGGGGCTAGACCTGAAGATGCGGCTTCTTACATTTTCCACCCCTCTGCCTCTCTACGGCTCCCTGCTTGTGTATGAGAAACCTCATCCTAGGCTTTGGGGATGGGGAGACTACCCCCATGTCTCTGCAGGAAAAATCCAAGAGGCAGGGAGTCTACCAGGACCTCTGGCACTTCCCCACCTGTTGTTCTGTTGCCCTGTTGCTGCTCTGGGCAGACAGAACATTTTCACTTCTGGTCCCCAAGTGTGAGAATTCACCAGGCCACTGGCTTCCTGTTTTGTACCAGATCTGCTTAAATATCACTGTTTCTAGATGGTTTTTGATCACTAAGCACTTTAAAAAAGTAATGATAGACTCATCTACTCCCACTTTGAGGTTCTCAGAACGCTGGGCCAGAGAGAGGGACACCATAGACACTGGGCCCCCCATCCGTGGTCAGTGGCATGGAGCAAGGTCATTACAGCTGAAAAGGAAGCTACAGGAGAGTAGAGCTCCCCCCTCACCTGTCCAGCTACTTCATGGGTTTGGCCATTATCTCTCAAATAGAAAAAGTCACTGTGAGCACTTTCTCCAGATCTGTATCAGTTGATGATCAAAGGGTTGAACATGATTGAGGATGGGAAGAGAAAATCGAAAGTTTTGGTTTTCCGAGTACCTGGGATTGGGCCAGGGATGAAGCAACACCCAAGATTCCCTGAAGAGACTGAAGAATCTTTCAACATAATTTCCTGAGGAGTTCCTGGCTATGGCCAGAGCCGTGCCAGGTACCATAAAGAACTCAGAAAAAGTATAAGATCTGAATTTTGCCGCAAAAAGTACCCATCAAATAGGAGAAAGCGAGGTTAATCTCAAGAGAGATTGGATTCCTGCAGAGTGCTTGGCACCGTTCCTGGCCTATCAGAGAAACTTCATGAATGAATAAATACAAGGAAATGATCGATAATTAAGTTATGGTAGCCAGAGAGTATTTGTAATTAAAACTCAGAAGACAAGAAGATCCATAGATGTTGAAGAAGTTTCTCTGGAGAAGTGAAAATTGAGATGACCTAAAGAATGTGCAGAATTTGATGATTTGGAGGTGAAAGGGGATATAAAAAATAAAAGAAAGAATGAGGAATGGGTCAGTGGGAAGCTCAGGGCTGAGGACAAGGCCTGAAGAAGCCAGGCTTCTGAGAAGCCCTTCTCACCACACCAGGGGACCTGGAAAAGAGATTAGAGACCAGAGCGAGGGGGCCAGGGAGCTCAGGGAGCTGCTAGCTTGGGCAGAGGCTAAAAGTGAGGAAGAGTTATAAAGACAACACATTCTTGCCTGGCCTTAAGCAAATCATTTCACCAGACCCTGAGCCTCTGTTCCCTCACCTGTGAGGCTGGGAGGATGAAGTGACACAGTGCATTTGAAGTCCCTGCTTTGCACAGATCTTTGTTCAGCAAATGTTAGCGTTTTACCTTCCTGCTCAAGGGCTCGGTCGGGAACGGTCCAGTCTCGTGAGCTGGTCAGACTTAGCCAAGGTCAAAGAAAGACTGAGTAATATTTAGGATCCTAAACCATCAGGGTCTAAGGGAACTGCAGCCATCACCTTTCAGCTGCCGCCTCCTGAGTTAGAGAGTTATAACTACACTTTGTATTAGACTTGCCTCTTTTGTGTATTGAATGCCTACCAAGTGACAGGTGCTGTGCTAAACACAGAGAGTACAGAGATGAGAAGGTGAGACTCCTTTTCTCCTTCAAGTAAAAGAGAGGAACCTTGGAGAAGTAGTCCAGTCCTCGATTGCCAGATGCTGAAATTGAAGCCCAGGGTGGTGAAGTGACAGCCCATGGCCACACAGCATGGCAGGACAGGTCAAGACCAGACCCTGTTCTACAGTGTTCAACCCTCCTCCCACCAGCCCTGAGATCAGGCTGCATCTGTGAGGCCTCAGATTCTACTCAGGCTCCAATGCAGTCAGTGGCTGGCTGTGCAGCCTTAGGCAAAGCATACACCTCTCTGAGCCTCAGCCTCTCCATATGTAAAATGGGACCAGTAATCATCTCCACGTCACAAGGTTGCTACAAGGTTCAAGACACAGTAACATGCATGGAAATGCGTTGTACTCTGCAGACTGCATATTGTATCAGCAGTTTCTGCTTTTCCTCACGTCACCTTGGCATCTTTCTCTAGGACAAGGCAGCCTTCTGTGGCCACAGAAACTGGGTGTTTCTCTCCACTCAGCAGGCATTTATTAAGCACCGCCCATGGACTCCACTTTTAGCAGTTACTAAAAACCTGTGGGACGTAACCCTGCCTGATCGGGTGGCATCAAGTCTAGAGTCCTGAGGGAAGCCACAGGCAAGATGAGACTTAAGCCAACCATGGAGACTAGATGTGGCTGGGGGTGGGAGTGGGGAAGAGAAGGCATTCTAGACAAAGGCAGCCCTGGCAAAGACACCAAAGAGGAACCTGGTGGCAGTGAACATGGGAAGGGCCACGGAACTGCTGACACTCGTGACTGCTTCCTGCCTCCTGGGGCCAGTGAGATGAAGAATAGTTAAGGGGAGAAGGAGGGCCTGGGGGAGGGGGGGTCGGTGCTGGCACGGCCATGGGTCTGGGTGCCCAGCCAATGCCCAGACCAACCAGACTTGAAGCCAGATTTCTCGGCATCTTCTCCCTTATCGTTTCTGAATCAGCTGGAATCTGCCCCCAACGGAAACATGTAGAATCCAGGGTAAAGAAAGCCATGCTAGCCGGTCAGACTACGGAAGTCAGGAAAACGAGGGGGAGGCAGAGAGGACAGGGAACGCGTCAGAGGACCCAAAAAGAGGAAGTGGCCCAGTCTCAGTTCTGCTCCCAACTGAGGAGCAGAATGGAGGAAATACCCTCCATTCTCCCAGCCCTCAGCAGCTGTCTCTGTCTCCTAACCTGAAGCCACCAAACCGGGGGCCAAGACCACCTGGGCTCTGGGCCCCATCCTTTCTGTTTTTCCCAAGGCCGCTGAGTTCTGAGCACTTTCAGGGGCCTAGGACAGTCCTGTCGGGGCTGCAGACCCAGGATCCACACTGAGCAGGGCATAGCTGAGAGTTTATTGAGGCTGGACACCCCCTGGGTTAAGCAATGGGGCTCAGCCCTCAGAACTGAAATGCAAGGAAGAAGGACACCAAAGTCAGCCCTTCCCCCGCAATAGGTCTTCACGGAAGGGAGGGATCTAAAGTCACTGGGGGGCTCTTCCCCAGCCCCACCTACTCAGGAACAGAGGAGTTAGGGTCCAGCTGAAGACCTCCAAATCCGGAGATTTGGTTTATTAAGCTGGAGGCTGGCTACATTGAGAGAATGGCCCCCAGACCCTGGAGGGAAGTAAGGGGATAGCAGCTATAAGTCCCCTCTCCTCCCTCCCTCCCTCCCTCCCTTCCTTCCTTCCTTCCTTCTTTCCTTGCTCCCTCCCTCCCTCCCTCCTTCCCTTCCTTCCTTCCTTCCTTCCTCGGCAATCTGCTAGAACCCAAAGTAAGAAAGAAACCAGGCCTCAGGAAAGAGAGGATAGGAGGACAAATACCATGACTTCTCCCCTCGCCTATCATGGTCCTGGGCTTCTGCATCTTGTCCAGCTTGTTGCTGGGACATGGGCAGGGAGACCGGTGGCTGGTAGTTCTAACTGCAGTTTCAGCAGTGGCAGGGCCCCCTCAGGCCCTGCTCCATCCACAGCTGCCCCAGGAACTCAGTCTCTCTGGACTGAACAACTCTGCATTAAGTACCTACTAAGCTGACATCCCAGTTCAGGCCCCACCTCGGGTCCAGTAGGGCACAGACCGGAGGAAGGAGTGATGACACATGAACAAACTGTTCTCCTGTCACAAAGCTATACTTGGTTCTTGATTTCCCGTGTGCATTATCTGTTTTTCTCAGGCTAACCTTGGTTCCTCTTCCCCACTCTCACCACTTCTGGTCCACTTCCCACATCACAAGGCGGGCCTTGCATGGGAAATGGAGAACATGGGAGATTGAGCTTGCCACACCATGCCTACCCCATCACAGGAAGCTAAAAACAAGAGTGTGTTTCTAGACCGTTCTCAGCACTGCCCTCAAAATTGTTTGGGAGGCACCAAGGCTGGTCAGAAGCAGGGAAAACAGGCCCCGGTGGTGGACATGTGTGTGGGAGGGCATGAGGGGCTGGGGGGAGGGGTTGGGGGGCTTGCTGAAAGTGCCAGAACCAAGTTCGAGTCAAGGCCTAAGCTCAGCCTTCAGCCCTCAGGGGAACTTGGCTTCTGGTAGGAAGGTTGAAAGTGGAATCACCCTCCCTCCCACATGACTTTGCCTATGGAGGATGTGACAGGTTTTCTGGCCTTTGTGTCAGTCCTGCAGGGAAGTGACTGGGGATGCCCCAGGTAGCAGGCCCCACCCACAGCGGCCAGCTGGGCACCTGGAACTCCGCCTGCAGGCTCAGAGGCCTCCCGGGAACCAGCCCTTTCTCACTGGGACGCGGCCATCTCTGTTTCTGTGAGAAAGCCATCGTGACTCCACAGACTCTGTCCCCAGAGGCCTGACTCTCCTGGGGGACTCTCATGCCACAGGCTGGTGGTGTCCCCAGAGAAAACTCCTTAATGTTCACAAGAGGGGGCCAGGCCAGGCCTTGAAGACCCAGGGGTGGAGGCAGGGGAGGCTGGGAGGGGCAGGTGCTGAGCCAGGAGCCTCCTCCTACAGAAAGAAAAAAAGGGAAAGTGACAAAGAGATGAGTCTCAGGAAAGATTCCTCTAAACCATCACATCAGGGCAGAGGGAGGAACACACGGAAGAGGTGAGTGTGGAGTCCTGTGTGGAAGAGATGAGAGAGAAACTGAGGGTCTGTGAGGGACTGCCGGAGGGAGGAAATGTTTAGATGGGAGAGAGCAACTGTGCTGTGAAGAGGGATGGGCTTGAAGGCAGGCGAGGAAAGGTGTGACCAAAGGGTCAGCCAGCCAGGAAACAGGGATGGCTCCTGGGCTTAGAAAGTTCGGAAAGTTCAGAAGCTCTACAGCAATGCTTCTTGGAGAGGGTGGCCATCTGGAATCTTCATCTCAGAGCAAAGGGTTGAGATACAAAGCTCTATTCTAGAAATTTCCATCTGATCAGAAATAGAACTTCCCCAGGAAAGAAAGGCAGGACATGGGTCAAGTGGAAAAGGAGCGGCCCAGGGCTAGCAGGAGTTGGGGAGTGGGAGAGAGCACAACCCCAGGCCTTCATTCCTGAGATCATCCCCTACAGCACTCACTCTCCAGGAGGCGGGGGATGAACCAAATCATCTCCGGGTTCCAAGCAGTCCTTGGTGCTAGGCTTGGGGTGCCTGGACCATCTGAGGACCACACTGGGACATCAGACTCACTCAGCTCACCAACCTTCCACTCACCTCTCTGGGGCTCCAGAAAGCTGCTGCTGCCCTCATCAGACCAATCTGTTGGAGAACTTCATGGAGCCACCATCCGGCCACTGATGGTGAAGGGTGGACCCATCTCCAGATCCTTCATGTTCCTGAGAAAGGTGAGCCAATCAAGTTACTGGGGCTGAGAACCAGGCCTCTCCCTGGGACCAGAGCATGGGAAGAACTTCTGGCAGTGACTCACTGACTCACTGGCTTATCTTCCAGAATCAGAGCTACCCCATCTCTCAGGCCAGATGAGAAGCTGCCATGTGACAAAGAGCAGATGATATGACTTATCACAAGAGGAGTTTCCAAATCCCACATCCTGAATGCCTGATTGTCTTCATTTGACAGCATCTTATGCCTGAACTTAAATTATTTGTAATCAGGCAGGTGCCCACCGCAGACAGTGAAATGCCTGAAGACAGAAGCTATACGCAGTTATCTTTGTACCCTTAGAAACTAACACCACGATACCTGCTACACTAGATCTTTACCGAATACACGATGGGTGAATGAATGGATGGTTGGATGGTGCCTGCCCCAGGGTGAATGCTAAGAGGAGCACTGCCATTTGGATCTTACACGGTCCTGTCCATGTTCAAGTTTTCATTCATGGAACTTTCTAGATGGACCCTGGCTCCTTCCTTTTCTCTTGTTTGTTTAGGGACATGGGGAGGACACAGGGGAGGCGAGCAGTGAATTTGAGTTCCATCTTTGGTTCTTTCTCAAGCATACCTAACCCCCCATGCCCATCCCACCCAGATCTGCCCTGAATCTACTCACCGGATTTGGTACAAGTTGAAGACAAAATTAGGCCCTAGAAAGACAATCGGAAAAGAGAGGGTTAGTACCTATGGGGAGAGCGGCCCATCACTCCTCTGGGAGCATCTAGTTCTCCCTCACCCCTGTCTGGAAGGTGCGGGGTGGCTAGGCAGGGCTGCAGGATGCCATGGGAGGTTCCCAGTCCCTCAGCATCTGCTTCCTGCCCCAGAACCATGGGTACACCCCTTCTTCCCAGACAGAACCACCAGTCTTTGAGGATAGATCCTGCCACTGGGGATCCCTCCATCAAGGGCACTGATTACTCTGGGAAGGAGTCTTGAATCCAGACTCTGTGACTTTAGCCTCACATCCTCATCTATAAAGAAGAGAGACTAAAAATTTCATCTTCGCATGTAATTAAAAAAAAATCATCCTAGGCACAAGTGCATTGGCACATAGTAGGTGCTCAACAGACATCCACAGAAGCTGTTGAACTTAATTGCAGATCCGGGAGATGTTCTCTGCCTCTCGGCACTGCAGCATGCCCTCCCAGTTCTCCTGGGTCCTATGGGAAGGGCAGATATGGATCAGAGTTGGGAGCAGCCCAGCAAATTCCAGGACACGCCCAGTGAGGCCGAAGCATCAGCAAGCTTAGGAGAGAGTCCCAAGAGAGGGCAGCGCAAGGGAGGCTCTAGGAGCCAGGGTAGGAAACAGCTGGAGCTTGGCCTGTCTAGCACATCACCCTCAGCCTTGTGGCCCGCCCAGGCCTGGGAGGTGGACTCCTGTGAGCTCTGAAGGACGAGGAAGCTGACTGCTTGCTGGGGGAGGAGAAGAGCCTCCACTCCCTCAATCAAGGCCCCACCCACTCCCCCCACACACCTCAAGCGCTCAGCCACCCACCCAAGTCTTCAACCACTGCGGCCACCACAGGAAATATTTTTGCATGACTCTGTGCTGAAGAGTTTGCAGCCCCGCCTGGCCTGGCCAAATGCCACAGGAGAGGAGGGACTGGGCTGCGCTTGGGTGACAGGGTCCAGCGCTCACTCACCCTCCCAGCAGTTCCCACGCTGGTACCACTTGGCCAGGCTGTAGCCCAGGATGGACACAAGCAGCAACGAGAGCCCTAGGCAGAGGAGCAGGCCCGAGGTGCTGATGGAGTCGTCCCCTGCAGAGAGACACACATCCTTCACCCAGCTGCCCAGAGCCCTCTCGCGGCCCCGTATGCCAACTGACTGCATCATGTTCCAAATTTCCTCTCCTCCCTCCCCACTGCCAGCAAAATGACTGTCCCCTAAGAATCTGGACCCTGGCCAGCTAGTTCAGCTAAGTCATGCTAAGATGCGAAAGTCTGATAACCTGATTTTTTAGAGTCAGCTTGTTTCTCCAAAGTAGCAGTCCTCTGACAGTAGAGATAATTTGGAGCTGGGAAGCCTTCCTGAAGCTGTAGGCTTTCTACGTGTTGAAAAAGGCACTGCTGTTTGGGGAGAAGCCCAGGACGTCTCTCCTCTGCATGAAGCAGGAAGGGCAGCCTGGAGGGCCCCCGAGAGCAGAGACACACAGATCCTTGATCCTCTCCCCACAAAGCCCTCGTATGTGGTAGCAGGGTGTTAACCCCTGGGCTCTGTTTGCTGCTTATACTTATCACTTCTTCCCTTTTTGTGGTATGAGCTCTTGGTTAAATTTATATTTTATTTGTAAAGGCAAACCAAGAAAAAGAGCAAAAGAGAGGGAGGGAGAGAGAGAGAGAGACTAGAAACGTGCTGAAGCTGAAGCAGAGCAGGAAACCAGGTTTGTAGGGAGAAGCTGACCATGGGGGCACACGGAGACAACCCACCCCTGCTGGGGCAGGGAAGGAAGAGGCAGGGCAGCCCCACTCCTGCTGGATGAGGGGCCAGGAGTGTGAAAGAATCATCTGATTCCCCATCTCCATGGCTTGGTGCCTTGAAGCTCCAAAGGTGCTGCCAAGAGGCCAGAGGTGCAAGGTTACGCACAGCCTTTGGTACAGCAGGCTTGCATGCGAAGCCAATGCCCATCATTTGCAAAATGTGGCACCCGAGCGAACCCCTGTCCCTCACAAGACTTCAATTTGCTCTTATGAAAAATAAGCATAATAATGAATACACATGGAGTTGTGGAGATTAGTGGAGATGCCATATATAGAGCACTTGGGAGAGGACCTGGCATACAGGAAGTGTTCAGTAGATGTTAATTACATCATTACTGTTGTTGTCACTATTATCACCAAGTAGTGAATTGTATTCTTAAATATTTCACAATTTCCCCCGCCCTAGCCTTTCCCTCTCCCATGCCCCTGATCCTTCTTCCCATTAAAGCAGCCAGGTTATTCTCTGAGAGAGTATGACAGCCAAATGCAGAGAGAAAGGGTCTCTCCTCCTACTTTTAGATTCCAAAAGCCCAGACCCTTAGAGAAATGGCAAGGATTCGCAACATAGACAAGAGATGAACAGAACCAAGATTACTCTTCTCACTATTACTAGGGGAAAATTTCCAGCCTGGGGGAGGGGAAGGGAGAAAGTGAGGTAAGAGAGATGGGAAAAAAGCACTGGAAAACATTGAAAAGATGTCAATGGGCCACAGAGAAAAAGTCCTTACTCCCCAATCGAAGTGGAGCCCTGGGGAGGCAACAGAATTCCCAGGTAGAGTTGTGGGATCCGAGAGCTGGACTGAGCCCCAGAACGACAGCAGGAGCCCAGTAAGGGAGACCTTCAAGATGGTGGAGGAGTAAGACGTGGAGATCACCTTCCTCCCCATAAATACACCAGAAATACATCTACACGTGGAACAACTCCTACAGAGCACCTACTGAACGCTGGCAGAAGACCTCAGACCTCCCAAAAGGCAAGAAACTCCCCACGTACCTGGGTAGGGCAAAAGAAAAAAGGAAAAACAGAGACAAAAGAATAGGGACGGGACCTGCACCTCTGGGAGGGAGCTGTGAAGGAGGAAAGGTTTCCACACACTAGGAAGCCCCTTCACTGGTAGAGAAGGGGGGAGGGGTGCTTCAGAGCACAGAGGACAGCGCAGCAACAGGGGTGCAGAGGGCAAAGCGGAGAGATGCCCGCACAGAGGATCGGTGCAGACCAGCACTCACCAGCCCGAGAGGCTTGTCTGCTCACCCGCCGGGACGGGCGGGGGCGGGGAGCTGAGGCGCGGGCGTCGGAGGGCAGACCCCAGAGAGAGGACTGGGGGTGGCTGAGTGAACACAGCCTGAAAGGGGCTAGTGCGCCACAGTTAGCCGGAGGGAGTCCGGGAAAAAGTCTGCACCTGCCTAAGAGGCAAGAGACCATTGTTTCGGGGTGCACGAGGAGAGGGGATTCAGAGGACCGCCTAAATGAGCTCTAGAGACGGGTATGAGACGCTAAGGCTGCTGCTGCCGCCACCAAGAAGCCTGTGTGCAAGCACAGGTCACTATCCACACCTCCTTTCCGGGGAGCCTGTGCAGCCCGCCACTGCCAGGGTCCCGGGATCCAGGGACAACTTCCCCGGGAGAACGGACGGCGCCTCAGGCTGGTGCAACGTCCTGCCGGCCTCTGCCGCCGCAGGTTTGCCCCGCATCCGTACCCCTCCCTCCCCCCGGCCTGAGTGAGCCAGAGCCCCCGAAACAGCTGCTCCTTTAACCCCGTCCTGCCTGAGCGAAGAACAGACGCCCTAAGGCGACCTACACACAGAGGTGGGGCCAAATCCAAAGCTGAACCCCGGGAGCTGCGCAAACAAAGAAGAAAAAGGGAAAT
>NW_020173774.1:3778133-3778488 GCF_003031525.2 Neophocaena asiaeorientalis asiaeorientalis
TACCTGCATCTGTGTAATACCTGAATAGACAACGAATCATCCCAAAATAAAGGTGATGGACTTTGGGAGCAATGATATATATTTTGTTTTCCTTTTTCTCTTTCTGTGTGTATGTGTATGCTTCTTTGTGTGATTTTCGCTGTATAGCTTTGCTTTTACCATTTGTCCTAGGGTTCTGTCTGTCCATTTTTCTATTTTTATTATTTTTCAATTTTTTTATTTTTAATATTTATTTTAATAACTTTATTTTATTTTATTTCTTCCTTCCTTCCTTCCTTCCTTCCTTTCTTTCTTGCTTGCTTGCTTGCTTTCTTTTTTTCTCCCTTCTCTTCTGAGCCGTGTGGCTGACAGGGTC
>NW_020173774.1:3778888-3811178 GCF_003031525.2 Neophocaena asiaeorientalis asiaeorientalis
CCCGCCGGGACGGGCGGGGGCTGGGAGCTGAGGCTCGGGCTTCGGAGGTCAGACCCCAGAGAGAGGACTGGGGGTGGCTGAGTGAACACAGCCTTAAAGGGGCTAGTGCGCCACAGTTAGCCGGAGGGAGTCCGGGAAAAAGTCTGCACCTGCCTAAGAGGCAAGAGACCATTGTTTCGGGGTGCACGAGGAGAGGGGATTCAGAGGACCGCCTAAACGAGCTCTAGAGACGGGTATGAGACGCTAAGGCTGCTGCTGCCGCCACCAAGAAGCCTGTGTGCAAGCACAGGTCACTATCCACACCTCCTTTCCGGGGAGCCTGTGCAGCCCGCCACTGCCAGGGTCCCGGGATCCAGGGACAACTTCCCCGGGAGAACGGACGGCGCCTCAGGCTGGTGCAACGTCCCGCCGGCCTCTGCCGCCGCAGGCCCGCCCCGCATCCGTACCCCTCCCTCCCCCCACCTGAGTGAGCCAGAGCCCCCGAATCAGCTGCTCCTTTAATCCCGTCCTGTCTGGGCGGGAACAGGCGCCCTCAGGCGACCTACATGCAGAGGTGGGTCCAAATCCAAAGCTGAACCCCAGGAGCTGTGCAAACAAAGAAGAAAAAGGGAAATCTCTCCCAGCAGCCTCAGGAGCAGCAGATTAAATCTCCACAATCAACTTGATGTACCTGCATCTGTGGGATACCTGAATACACAACGTATCATCCCAAAACTGAGGCGGTGGACTTTGGGAGCAACTCTAGATTTGGGGTTTGCCTTCTGCATCTAATCTGTTTCTGGTTTTATGTTCATCTTAGTTTAGTATTTAGAGTTTATTATCATTGGTGGATTTGTTTATTGATTTGGTTGCTCTCTTCCTTTTTATATATATATATTTTTTTTCGTTTTTCTCTTTTTGTGAGTGTGTATGCTTCTTTGTGTGATTTCATATGCATAGCTTTGCTTTCACAATTTGTCCAAGGGTTCTGTCTGTCCTTTTTTTTTTTAGTACAGTATTTAGCTCATGTTATCATTGGTAGATTTGTTTATTGGTTTGGTTGCTCTCTTCTTTCTTTCTTTTTATATAACTTTTTAATCTTTATTTTTAATAATTTTTAAAATTTTTATTATTATTTTCTTTCTTTCTTTTTTTTCCTCCCTTTTCATCTGAGCTGTGTGGCTGACAGGGTCTTGGTGCTCTGGCCGGGTGTGAGGCCTGTGGCTCTGAGGTGGGAGAGCTGAGTTCAGGACATTGGTGCACCAGAGACCTGCCGGCTCCACGTAATATCAAACGGTGAAAGCTCTCTCAGAGATCTCCATCTCAATGCTAAGACTCAACAACCAACAAGCTACAATGCTGGATACCCTATGCCAAACAACTAGCAAGACAGGAACACAATCCCACCCATTAGCAGAGAGGCTGCCTAAAATCATAATAAGGTCACAGACACCCCAAAACACACTACTGGACGCAGTCCTGCCCGACAGAAAGACAAGATCCAGCCTCATTCACCAGAACACAGGCACCAGCCCCCCCACCACCACCACCAGGAAGCCTACACAACCCACTGAACCAAGGGTCAGACACCAAAAACAACAGAAAATACAAACCTGCAGCCTTACCCCAAACACAGTAAGTTAAGCAAAATGAGAAGACAGAGAAACACACAGCAGATGAAGGATCAAGGTAAAAAGCCACCACACCAAACAAATGAAGAGGAAATAGGCAGTGTACCTGAAAAAGAATTCAGAGTAATGATAGTAAAATGATCCAAAATCTTGGAAATAGAATGGAGAAAATGCAAGAAATGTTTAACAAGGACCTAGAAGAACTAAAGAGCAAACAAACAATGCTGAACAAAACAATAAATGAAATTATAAATTCTCTAGAAGGAATCATAGCAGAATAACTGAGGCAGAAGAACGGATAAGTGACCTGGGAGATAAAATAGTGGAAATAACTACCACAGAACAGAATAAAGAAAAAAGAATGAAAAGAATTGAGGACAGTCTCAGAGAGCTCTGGGACAACATTAAACGCACCAACATTCAAATTATAGGGGTCCCAGAAGAAAAAAAGAAAAAGAAAGGGACTGAGAAAATATTTGAAGAGATTGTAGTTGAAAAGCAAATATTTTCTCCATTCTGAAGGTTGTCTTTTCATCTTGTTTATGGTTTCCTTTGCTGTGCAAAAGCTTTTAAGTTTCATTAGGTCCCATTTGTTTATTTTTGTTCTTATTTCATTACTCTAGGAGGTGGATCAAAAAAGATCTTGCTATGATTTATGTCAACTAAAAATAGAATTACCATATGATCCAGCAATCCCACTACTGGGCATATACCCAGAGAAAACCATAATTCAAAAAGACACATGCACCCCAATGTTCACTGCAGCACTATTTACAATAGCCATGTCATGGAAGCAACCTAAGTGTCCATCGACAGATGAATGGATAAAGAAGATGTGGCACATATATACAATGGAGTATTACTCAGCCAAAAAAGGAACGAAACTGAGTTATTTGTAGTGAGGTGGATGGACCTAGAGTCTGTCATACAGAGTGAAATAAGTCAGAAAGAGAAAAACAAATACCGTATGCTAACACATATATATGGAATCTAAAAAAAAAAAAAATTGTTCTGAAGAGCCTAGGGGCAGGACAAGAATAAAGACGCAGGTGTAGAGAACGGAATTGAGGACACTGGGAGTAGGAAGAGTAAGCTGGGACAAAGTGAGAGAGTGGCATGGACATATATACACTACCAAATGTAAAATAGATCGCTAGTGGGAAGCAGCTGCATAGCACAGGGAGATCAGCTCGGTGCTTTGTGACCACCTAGAGGGGTGGGATAGGGAGGGTGGGAGGGAGGCGCAAGAGGGAGGGGATATGGGGATATATGTATACATATAGCTGATTCACTTTGTTATACGGCAGAAACTAACACAATATTTCAAAGCAATTATACTCCAATAAAGATGTTAAAAATAAAATAAAGGAAGCTTACAGGAAGAGAAAGATTAAGGAAGCAAACTGAAGAACACATAATATTTTTAGGGAGATAATATATTCAATAGAAATAGAAAGTGATAGAATAGGTATCATTAAAAACTAAATTACTAACAGAGAAAAAACTTGAGGAAAGCACAGAGGATGGGAAGAAAAATACAAAGAGATTAAAGAAATTAGAGGAAAAACTAATACTTATGAAAGACCAAGATAATCCAACTAAGGAAAATTGGCAATCCTGAGGTAGAGAACCCAATAAATTAAATAGAAAATGTTTTCAAATATATAATAAAAGAGAATTTCCCTGAATGGGGGGTGGGGTGGGGTGGGGAATGGCATCTGCCAATTAAGTGTATAGAAAATGTTTTCAAATATATAATAAAAGAGAATTTCCCTGAATGGGGGGTGGGGTGGGGTGGGGAATGGCATCTGCCAATTAAGTGTATACCAGGTTCTAGGAAATATTGATTCAGAATACTGAAGATCAATGTACATTCTAATTAAAGTGTTGTTCCAGTTATTAAGCTATTGTTTCTCAACTTCAAGCCCACCCTCTATATCCAGTTTTGTGATGCTACAGCTGGGACTCTGCAGACCCCATTTCTCCTTTGCCAGACAGGGGAGGTTCTGCCAATAGAGGTTGACACCGGGAGACTGAAAGACTGGAGGATAAAGAAGGGACTTGCTCAGTTCTGTCTACTTCCCGTTGTCTTCTTGTGGATTTCCTACTACTGTCAGCATCACCCATTGCTTCTTTTTCACCCCAGCAGTTTCTTCTACAGTTGGGTCTAGTTTTCAGTTTTTCCAAAGTCATAAAACCAGTCTCATCACTCCCTACCCTCCACTCCAGAAGCATGAGCATCAGACAGTCAAAGCCCCGTCCCCCAAAGGTCTGAGGTTCTCCTCAAAGCTCCATGTTTTAATAGTTCCAGGTTCTTTACTTTGTTCTCCCAGTCCTACGGGTAGTAGCTCTTCTTGCACTTGCTACCTCCATGATACCTTAGTATTCTCTATCTGCCTTATCACTTAGCTAGGTAGCAATTCTCTATAATAAATTCTCTCTGTTAAAATACCTGGTAAGGTTTCTGTTTCCTTTACTGGACCCTGACTTTCCAGGCAGAAATATAAAAACCTTTTAGGGGAAGGGCAGGGTGATGAAACATAATTTAGGCTGACCTCAGCTTTCTTCACAGAAAATTAATGCCAGGAGACAATAGATCATTGTCTACAAAGTTCTAAGGGGAAAAAAAAAAAAGGGAAACCCCAGAAATATTTTATCCAGCCAAGGTATTGATCAAATATAAAGACAATAGGCAGACATTCTCAAATATAAAAGAACTTAAGGAACAGAATCACTGTTTTTTGTCCCAACTGCAGTTGGTGGGGAGAATGGCACCAGGATGGCCCTGAGCAAGATATAGAGGGTGTCTGTGGTGGAGAGCTGCTTAATGCAAGGTGTCTGACTCCAAGTGGGGTGAGGAAGATGTCCATGAGGAGGGGATGCCTGGTATGAGGAGTCAGGTAAAAGAGGAAGGTAGTCAAACATGGGATGTCAGGTACCAAGCAGGGTGATAAGGGTATCAGTGCTGGAGAGGGGAGCAGCAGAGATAGGAATTGATTATAACAGAGGATTCATCCAAAAAGTAAATATATTAAGAAAAATGGAAGCCAGATTCCTCACTGTTGGGAAAAGGAATTACAAATACAAAAATGGAGCAACCTAGACTAAGCCTTGCGGTATTAGATTGGATTGGAGTTATTAATGTGAATTCAAGTTTTCTACATATATAAATAGGTACAGAAATAAATGTTGATGTGTATATATGTAGCTCTATCTTCTAAGAGGACTTGGGAGCAATTATGACTCAATATCAATGAACACATCTACCACCAAAATTTTGGCTTCTAAATGCCATTTTTCACTGTAAGAAACCAGGGCTCTTTGGATAAAGGGCTGATTTCAGACTGATGGGGAAAATACAAGATGAACTTGAAAACCTTCTTGTGTCTCCCATCTCCAAAAAAGAAAGCCCTAAAGAATACTGGGGACATGTCAAAAAGACATATAAGCCAGCTTCTATTGGCCAAATCATGATAGTTGAAGCATCAAAATAAATAATTACATAACAACACATTGAATAAAACAGAAACCATAAATTGATACAAATATTAATTAACTAATTAAAAGTTTATAAAAATAGAGTTGCCACATGATCCAGCAATCCCACTTCTGAACAGTTATCCAGACAAAACTATAATTCAAAAAGACACATGCACCCCTATGTTCACAGCAGGACTATTCACAACAACCAAGACATGAAAACAACCTAAATGTCCATCAACAGATGAATGGATAAAGAAGATGTGGTACATATAAACAATGGAATACCACTCAGCTGTAAAAAAGGGTGAAATAATGCCATTTGCAGCAACATGGATGGACCTAGAGATTATCATACTAAGTGAAGTAAGTCAGAAAGAGGAATACAAATACCATATGATGTCACTTATATGTGGAATCTAAAATATGACACAAATGAACTTACCTATGAAGTAGACACAGACTCACAGACATAGATAACAGACTTGTGGTTGCCAGGGGGAAGGGGGTGGGGGAGGGATGGATTGGGAGTTTGGGATTAGCAGATGCAAACTACTATATATAAAATAGACAAAAAACAATGTTCTACTGTAGAGCACAGGGAACTATGTTCAATATCCTGTGATAAAGCATAATGAAAAAAATATGAAAAAGAATGTACATATATATATGTATGTGTGTATAACTGAATCACTTTGCTGTACAGCAGAAATTAACACAACATTGAAAATCAACTATACTTCGATCAAATAAATTTTTTAAAAAGTTTAGTGCCGAATGGCATATTTACATGGTTTCAAAGTCCCTCCCCGCAAAATACCTTTTAATAATAAAGAGAAGGCTTCCCTGGTGGCGCAGTGGTTGAGAGTCCGCCTGCCGATGCTGGGGTCCGGGAAGATCCCACATGCCGCGGAGCGGCTGGGCTCGTGAGCCATGGCCGCTGAGCCTGCGCGTCCGGAGCCTGTGCTCCGGAACGGGAGAGGCCACAACAGTGAGAGGCCCGCGTACCGCCAAAAAATAATAATAATAAATAATAATAATAATAAAGAGAAAGAAGAGTAACTTTACAGAGGGGAAGCCTGGCAAACACCACAATAATCAAGTGATCAAAGTGAACATCATCAATATGACACAAACACAAACGGTGTGCCTTCTGCTACGACGCAATATGAAGCACACAACGTCACTTCTGTGACATTATTGCCAAAGATGTACAACCCAAGCCTCAGAGTGCAGAGACATCATACAAACCCCAAAATTGAGGGCATTTTACGCAATAGCTGGCCTGCAATATTCCACTGTAAAAGTCATAAAAATCAAGAGAAGATTGAGGAAATGTTCCAGACGGAAGCAGACTAGAAAGACCTGAGAACTAAATGCAACCTGTGATTCTGAATTGGATTCTTTTGCTATAAAAGCCATTATGGGGGCAATTGACAAAACTTGAAGAATCTAAGGATTAGATGGAAATAATGTATTGATTTAATTTTCTGATTTTGATCATTGTATCATGGTTATGTAGGGAAATGTCTTTATAGGGAACAGACTCTAGAGTATTCAGGTGTGATAGGGCATTAGGTCAATAACTTACTCTCAAATTATTCAGGGAGAAAAAGGTTTGGTTTACTTTTTAAAAAATATATTTCTAACTTTTCTGTAAACTTTTAATCATTTCAAAATATAATTTATTTTTTACATGTCGCTGGTCTCTATTTACTGATTTACAAAATCTCAAGACATTTTGTAAATGAAAAGGCAAAGTTTAAAGGGATACAGTATAGGGTTTCCCTTGTGGCGCAGTGGTTGAGAGTCCGCCTGCCGATGCAGGGGACACGGGTTCGTGCCCCGGTCTGAGAGGATCCTACATGCCGCGGAGCGGCTGGGCCCGTGAGCCATGGACGCTCACGGTAATTGGTAGGTTATGAAGGTTACTTCATAACCTCACCCCGTGGGATATGTTTTAAAATCTACTCTCCTGTTTGGTTCTAAGACCTTTGACAAGCATTTTCCAATGATTTTGGAGGTAATAAGTTTAAATAGGATTTAGACTTGATAAACTCCTGTGTGTTTTCTTCCATATTCCTTTATGTGCTGCCTTATTAACACAGTCAAGGGGCTTCTCCTATTGTTGTTATTGTCACTGTTGTTTTGACTTCCTGATAATGTCCTTGTAAAATCAAGAAAGTCTGGAGCAAGACTCACATTTATTCACACATGGAATGGCTATGGTAGACTTTAGTTTTCAGTGATCTCTTGATAACAGATGAAGAAAGAAGCCTCCTTCTCTCAAGGCACTTAAATATGAAAGTTTCAAAAGGCACCTCAGAGGAAAGTTTACATGAAGTTTCAGAAGACTGTCTGACAGCAAGAAATCCCTTGCAGAATTCTAGAATCGCTTGGCAATACAGAACGGAAATTAAGAGTTTGGGTGCTGGTGCCAAACACACATGAGTTTGAATCTCAGCTTTACCATTTACTTACAATGTGTCCTTGAGCAAGGGACTTAATCCCTCTAAAACTCAGTTTATTTATCTGTGAAATAAAAATAAAATTATCTACTGTCTATTATAGATTTTTTTGGAAATAATATGTGTCTACCACAAAGAGAGCACTTAATAAGTATTAACCATAGTAATTGTTGCTGTTGGTTACTTTAAAAAAAAATAACTGCTTTCTCAATCTCACAGTTCTAAATATGGATTAAAACAGACTCACGGTCCACAATGTCAAGTGTAAAAGTAAAAGGGAAATGGCTGTTTTCTATATGCACCATGATACTCATCACAAGAATCTTAAGAAGGAGGAGCCAGCCACCTTATCACAACATTAGCCCAAGGATGGAGCTGTTAGTGAAAATTCCCTTGGAATATGTGTCCATCGACCTGCCCATTACTCTGTAAGTGGTTCTAAGTGTTCAACTGCTGTTTAGCAAATGAAGAAACATCTATTCAAGAACATCTACAAAAATTTGGTAAGAAAAGTAAGAATGTGTGGTATTTGAACCAAGACCATGGCCTCCCTCCTTTCACTCAGCTCATCAAGGCAGAAACTCCACTCCAGGCTTCTGCTTCCAAGAACACAGGTCTCCCTCTCCCCACAGTAACCACCTAGAGGGCTTTTTTCCCAGGAAGAACAGGACTTCAGCATTTCTCATCCTGTCCCCAGCTACTGTTGCTAAGGCTAAGTTCCAGGTAAGTACAGTTGAGAATTGGGGTCTCTCTCTTCCATCCACTCCCCTCTCGTGAGATGGAGGCTCTACCTTGGGTAGGGCATGCTGAGAATATTGGGGCCCTGACTGCCCTCATGAGGCAGTGGTTTCACAAAGGAGAGGCAAGCCAAGAGGATCTCAGGCTACTGTCTGCACCTACTGATTGCTCAGCTCCTAGAGCATTGTCACTCAAAGAGAGATTTGTCATTGTTCCCATCCCCACCTCCAGAGCTCCAGAGATTTTTCCTAGGGGGAAAGCAGTCCATAAAACAAATAGCTCACCATGTCTTCCCAAAGGAACTGACTTTCTTTGCAAAAGAGCATGGAAAAGTTCAAACCTAATGTTTGCTCTCAAGACAGTGGAGATTGTGGAGAAAAGCAAATAGAGGGATATTCGTGGATTTAATGAAGCTATAGCCCAGACTATACACTGGATAGTTTATAAGACAGAATCAGGGAATAAAACAGCTGAGAGGGACCCACTGGGGTCAGAACAAATCTCAAACACATACTTCAAAAACTATTCCTTCAAAGGAGTCACAATTTGATCAGATTCACTTATAGAGCAATTTGCACCCCAGAGCACTGTTGAAAACATTAGAGCAACCAGCAAGCAATTAGTGAAATTTAACAGCTGGGTATAGTCAAGATAAGCAAGAAAGAGAGCCCTACAAATACCACTGTCATCCAAGGGGCTGTGGGCATCCTCAAAGCTATTACATCTCCCTGAGGAGCAGCATCAGAGGCCGAATACTGGCGGAGTGAAATAGACTCCACTAAAACAATCCAGCAAATCACAAAAAAATAAACAAGAAATAACAACAAATCTGGAAGGGGAAGGACTAGGAATTGCCAAAATATATCATCTAAAATGTCAAGTTTTCAACAAAAATAAATATAAGAGGCAAGAAAAGAAATAGGAAAATGTAAACCATATACCAGGAAAAAAAAAAAAAAGCAGGCAAAATGAACTGCCTGGGAGAGCAGCTAGATTATAGATTTAACAGAAAAAGACTTCAAAATAGTCATTATAAGCATGCTCAGAGTACTAAAGGAAAGCATGCTAAAGAAGTAAAGAAAGGTATGATAACATTGTCACATCAAATAAAGAACATCAATAAAGCAATAGAAATTTTTTTTTTTTTTTTTTTTTTTTCGGTACGCGGGCCTCTCACCGTTGCGGCCTCTCCCGTTGCGGAGCACAGGCTCCGGACGCGCAGGCTCAGCGGCCATGGCTCACGGGCCCAGCCGCTCTGCGGCATGTGGGATCTTCCCGGACCGGGGCACGAACCCGCGTCCCCTGCATCGGCAGGCGGACTCTCAACCGCTGCGCCACCAGGGAAGCCCAATAGAAATTATTTTAAAAAACAAATTGAAATTTGGGAGTTTAAAAATACAATAAGTGAGATTAAAAAATTCTTTAGAAGGGCTCAAAAGTAGATTTGAACTGGCAGAAGAAAGAATTAAAGAACTTGAATCACTAGACCAATAGAGATTATACAAGCCAAAACAACAGAGAGGAAAAAAAATGAAGAGAAGTGAATTAGGCCCAGAGACTTGTGAGACACTATAAAGTGCACCAACATATGTGTAATCAGAGTATCAGAATGAGAGGAGAGAGAGAAAAGACCAGAGAAAATATTCCAAAATATAGTGGCAGAAAACTTCCCAAATTTATGAAAAAATAACCTATACATCCAAGAAGCTTAATGAACTCAAGATAAGATCACAAAGAGATCCACAAACACACATCATAGTAAAACATGCCAGGGGTGGGGGAAGAAAAAAAGATAAGGAAAAAGCCTTGAGAGCATCAAGAGAAAAACAGCTCATTGCTTACAAGGAATCCCAACAAGATTAGCAGCTAGCTTCTTAGCACAAACAATGTAGGCCAGAAGCAGTGGAATAACATATTCAAATTGCTCAAATTTTTACAAAAAAACTGTCAATCAAGAATCTTATATTCAGCAAAGCTATCTTTCAAAAATGAAGGTGCAATAAAGACTTTCCCAGAAAAAAAAAAAAAAAGCTAAGAGAATTTGTTGCTAGCAGTCCCACCTTTAAAGAAATACTAAAGTATATTCTTCAGGCTGAAAGCAAATAATCCCACATTATCACTTGAGTACACACACACATACACACACACACACAAAGGTAATTGTGTACCACTAAAGGTAATTATGTAATTATTTTTTAAAGTATGAGTATTTCTTTCCTTCCTTCTTATAACTGATTAAAAAGAAATTGTATAAATAATACGTAGATAATGTAATGTTGGGTCTACAACATATACAAATGTAAATAACAGCATAAAGGAAGTGGGTAGGAACAAAGCTCTTTTGGGCTAAGGAAATAACTGCAGTTAGTAAAGTAATAAGTATAACAGTGTTTTGTTGGGTTTGTGACATTAAGAGATATACATAACAACAATATACAAAAGCAGGTAATAGAGCTATATAGAAGTAATATTTCTACACATCACTGCAACTAAGCTAGTATATAAATCTGAAGCTAATTCTGATAAGCTAAGCTATATATGGTAAACCCTAGAGCAACCACTAAAAAGAAAAAAAAAGGTAAAAAAATATTAAAGGAATTAAAATGCTACATTAGAAAATATCTACTTAATGCAAAAGAAATCAGTAAAAGAGGACTAGTGGAACAAAAAATGACATGGGTCATATAGAAAACAGAAAGTAAAATGTCAGATATAAATCCACCATAGCAATAATGGCCTTAAATGTAAATGGATTAAACAATCAAATAAAAAAGCAAAGATTATCAGACTGGATTAAAAAGAACAACATGGCCCAACTATATGCTGTCTACGGGAGAGGCAATTTAGTTATACCTTCTGTAAAATAGTTGTAGCTAAAGTAGGGATTAGAGGGAAATTTATAGTTGTAAATGCATGCTTTAAGAAAGAAGAAATATCTCAAATCAATAGCCAAACCTTCCACCATAAGACACTGGTAAAGGGAGGACAAAGTAAACCTAGAGCAAGCAGAAGAAAGGAAATAGTAAAGATCAGAGTGGACATTAATGAACAACAAATAGAAAAACAAAAGAGAACATAAAGGAAAACAGAAGTTGGTTCTTTGAAAAGATCAACAAAACTGACAAACCTTTAGCTAGATTGATCAAGAAAAAAAAAAGAAAGAAAACACTCAAATAACTAGAATCAGAGACGAATGAGGGGACATTATTACCAACCTTTCAAATTGTGTAACTTAGATAAAATGGACAAATTCCTAGACAGACGCAAACTTCTAAAACTGACCCAAGAAGAAATAGACTATCCGAGTAAGTGTAACAAGTAAAGAGATTTAATTAGTAATCAAAAATCTACCTGCAAAGAAAAGCCCAAGCCCAGAGAGCTTGACTACTGAATTCTACCAAACATTTAAAAAAGAATACCAATTCTCCATAAATTCTCGCAAAACATAAAAGAGAAGGTAATACTTCCCAACTCATTTTATCAGGCCAGTATTGCCCTAATACCGAAAGCAGACAAAGACATCACAAGAAAATTATAAGCAAATGTCTCTTATGAAAACAAACACCAAAATCCTCTACAAAATACTAGCAAACTTACTCCAGCAACATATTAAAAAAAATTATGCTCGATGTCCATATGGGATTCATCCCAGAAATCCAAAGTTGTTTCAACATCTGAAAATCAATTAATATAAAACATCATATCAGGGCTTCCCTGGTGGCGCAGTGGTTGAGAGTCCGCCTGCTGATGCAGGGGACACGGGTTCGTGCCCCGGTCCGGGAAGATCCCACATACCGCGGAGCGGCTGGGCCCGTGAGCCGTGGCCGCTGAGCCTGCGCGTCCGGAGCCTGTGCTCCGCAACGGGAGAGGCCTGCGTACCGCAAAAAAAAAAAAAAAAAAATCATATCAAAAGAATAAAAAACAAAAATCACATGATCATCTCAATAGATGCAGAAAAGGCGCTTGACAAAATGCAACACCCCTTCGTGATAAAAACACTGAACAAACTAGGAATAAAAGGGAACTTCCTCAAACTTGATAAAAGGCCTTCATGAGAAACCCACAGCTAATATCAGACTTAATGATAAAAAGACTGATTTCCTCCTAAGATCAGCAACAGAAAAGATGTCCATTCTTGCCACTTCTATTCAACATTGTACTGGAGGTTCTAGCCCAGGAAGTTAAGGCAATAAAAAGAAATAAATGGCATCCACATTGGAAGGGAAGAAATGAAACTATTCTATTCACAGATTATATCTGATACATTAAAAAAAACCTAAGAAATCCACTTGTTTATTAGAACTAATAAACAAGTTCAGCAAGATTGCAGGATAGAAGCTCAATATACAAGACTGCTGTCTTTTCATACACTTGAACAATCCAAAAATGAAATTAAGAAAATATTAGTTCACAATAGCATCAAAAAGAATAAAATGCTTAGAAATTAATTTAACAAAATAAGTGTAAAACTTATACTCTGAATATTACAAGTCACTGTTGGAAAAAAATAAAGAAGATCTAATTAGATGGGAAAACACTCCTTGTTTATGGATCAGAAGACTTAACATTGTTAAAATGGCAGTATTCCCCAAATTGATCTTCAGGTTCAACGCATCCCAGTCAGAATCCCAGAGACCTCCTTATAGATATTGACAAGCTGATGCTAAAATTCACATAGAATTGCCAGGGACTTAGAGTACTTAAAACAGTCTTGAAAAATAAGAGAAAAGTAGGAGGACTCACACCTTCCAATTTTAAAACTTACTACAAACCAACGGTAATCAAGACAGTGTGGTCCTACACAAGGATAAACACATAGATCAGTGGAATAGAATTGAGAATCCAGGAATAAACCCATCCATCTATAATCAGTTGAATTTTTTTTTTTACAAAAATGCCAAAACTATTCAATGGACAAAGGATCACCTTTTCAATAAATGGTGCTGAGACAACTGGATAGCCACATGCAAAAGAATGAAGCTGGACCCTTACCTCACCATATACAAAAGTTAACTCAAATGAGTCAAAGACCTAAGCATAAGAGCTAAAACTATAAAGCTCTTAGAACAAAATATAAAGGTAAATCTTTACTACCTTGGATTTGGCAAATAATTCTTAGATAAGACACCAAAAGCATAAGTCATGAAAGAAAAATAGATAAATTGAACTTCATTAAAATTTAAAATTTTGGTGTTTCGAAAGACACCATCAATAAAGTGAAAGATACCCCACACAGAATGGGAGAAAATATTTGCAAATTATGTATCTTATAATAACTCTTATAACTTAATAATAATTTTTTTTAATGAGCAAAGGATCTGAATAGATACTTCTTTTTTTTTAACATCTTTATTGGAATATAATTGCTTTACAATGGTGTGTTAGTTTCTGCTGTATAACAAAGTGAATCAGCTATACGTATACATATATCTCCATATCCCTTCCCTCTTGCATCTCCCCCCCACCCTCCTTATCCCACCTCTCTAGGTGGTCACAAAGCACCGAGCTGATCTCCCTGTGCTATGCGGCTGCTTCCCACTAGCTATCTATTTTACATTTGGTAGTGTATATATGTCCATGCCACTCTCTCACTTCATCCCAGCTTACCCTTCCCCCTCCCCATGTCCTCAAGTCCATTCTCTACGTCTTTTGAATAGATATGTCTATAAGGAAGATATATACATGACCAATAAGCACATGAAAAGATACTCACAACGTCATTAGTCATTAGGGAAATGCAAACCAAAACCACAATGAGATACCACTTCAAATCCACTAGGATGGCTGGATTCCAAAAGTCAGATATTAAGTGCTGATGAGAATGTAGAGAAATCAGAACCCTCATGTAGTGCTGGTGGGAATGTAAAATGGTGCAGCTGCTTTGGAAAATATCTGGCAGTTCCTCAAACATTGTGTACCACATGATCCAGCAATTCCACTCCTAGATATACACCCAAAAGAAAACATTAACCCACACAAAAACTCATACATGAATGTTTCTAGCAGCGTCACTCATACAAACTGAAAAGTAGAAAAACCCAAACAGCAATCAACAGACAAATGGATAAACAAAATGTGGTATATCCATACAATGGAATGTTATTTGGCCATAAAAAAGAATAAAGTACGATACATGCTACAACTTGGATGAACCATGAAAACATTATGCTAAGTGAAAGAAGCCAGTCACAAAAGTCCTCATATTATTTGATCCCATTCATATGAAAGTCTTGAATAGGAAAATCTATAGAAACAGAAAGTAGTTTATTGTTTACTTTGGGGTAGAAGGTAGAAGAGAAGGGGGTTGACAGCTAAAGGAAAGGGTTTTTCTGGGGGGAGGTGATGAAAATATTCTAAAATTGACTGTGTGTCCCAAATTGTGTGGAAGTGAGGTAGTAATAGGAGTAAAAAAAGACTTTCCAGTTTTACCTTAGTATTAGATTGAGCCATATAAAATTGCCATTTTTGTAAGTCAAGAACAGATATTATAAATTTCATACCATTTAAAATTTTTGCAACAGGAATATTTGTGTAATAAAAATATTACTGAAGAAAACTAACCAATCTCATAGTAACAATAAAAGAACAAGTACCTCTTTTTTTAAGACTAGACACAGGAGTTGGGAAGGAATGAATAGGTGGAACACAGAGAATTTTTAGGGCAGTGAAAATATGCCGTATGATACCATACTATTGGATACATGTCATTATACATCTGTCGAAAACCATAGAATGCACACCACCCAAAGTGAGCCCTAATGTACACTGTGGACCTTGGGTGATATTGATGTGTCAATGTAAGTTCATCAGTTATAATAAATATCCCCCTCTGGTGGGTGATGGTGATAAAATGAGAAAGGCTTTGTGTGTGGGGGGTTCAGGGGATATATGGGAAATTTCTGTACCTTCCCTTCAACTTTGCTGTGAACGTAAAACTTCTCTAAAAAGTAAATTCTCAATTAAAAAAAAAAAAAGACACATTGGTTTGCTCATTGTCCTCCCCCGCACAAAATTTTAACCTCACTTTTCCCTTTCTTTCAATCCAATTTCATGAATGAGCTGACAGAGGATTTCAGGCAGATCTTCCTAACTCTTGGGCACCAGAAAACTGGCTTTAGTGGTATGAGATCATGGAATGAGACTTGAAGTTGAGCCATCTGGAGGGTGAAATATTGTTACTTTGGGCAAGATCAAGTTTTAATCCTCACCTTTGTCAAAATGGAGATAAAAATATTAACTTTGCACAGTTATTGTGAAGAAAAAGTGAGATGTGTGTGAAAAGAGGGGTGCAGTATGGCTCCTGACACATAGCAGACATTCCATAAATTACTTTCATTCTCTGAAGATGAAAAATTTTAGAACAGCATTAAAGTGTTGGCAGCTTTGCATCGATCTAACTACTGTCTCTGACCATCAGAACAGAAATCAGCTAGGCACCAAGCCACGTGACCCCACACAGATCTCCACCTACCGAAGTTGCTCAAAAGTCTACTTTTGAATGCTAACGCAAGAATGAGGGTGGGCAGAAATGGTCTCCTGAGAGATCACAATCTCCCATGACATAAAATGGGGCTGAGTGTTGGGCCCCTTTCTCTTTAAGTGATGTCACATGATCAGATACCCCTTTTAAATTAGATAGATATGTGGTCTCCCTTCAAGCACACAGGAAGATAAGCATCACCTTTGATACCAATGATAGATTTATGAAGAACCAGGGGGAGGCCTCAAGAAATTCTAAGTGCTGGTTCCTGCCTATGCAGAAATGCAATCTAATGTCAGGTGGTTCTCTGCCTACGCAGCCCTGGGCCTCAACACATCCCTGTGTATCCCGGACCTCAGCTTGAGACGGAGCCAAGTTCCCCCCATGATTTAGACAAGTCAGGGAAGGTGTAGAGCAGGTGTTCCCAAATGCTTCAGAGTCCCCTAAGGATCTTTCAAAGAATGGAGCTACTCCAGACCTGTCCAATCCAACTCTGCAGACGGGGAGCCCAGGAATCTGTAATTTCCTTTTTTTTTTTCTTTTTTTTGAGTTTGATCTTTTTCTAATTCTTTTTTATTGAAGTGTAGCTGATTTACAATGCTGTGTCAATCTCTGCTGTACAGCAAAGTGACCCAGTTATACACATACATACATTCTTTTTTTATATTCTTTTCCATTATGGTTTATCACAGGATATTCATTATAGTTCCCTGAGCTATACATTAGGAGCTTGTTGTTTATCCATTCTAAATGTAACAGTTTGCATCTACCAACCCTAAACTCCCAGTCCATCCCTCTCCTTCCCCCAACCCCCTTGGCAACCACAAGTCTGTTCTCCATGTCTATGAGTCTGTTTCTGTTTTGTAGATCAGTTTATTTGTGCCATATTTTAGGGAATCTGTAATTTTCAATAAGCTCCCCCAGGGGATTCTCTTGCAGACAGGCTGCCACCGTTTAGGTTTAAAGATCAGAGGGGTGCAATCAAAATATGGGCAGAAGACCTAGATAGACATTTCTCCAATGAGGACATACAGATGGCCAAGAGGCACATGAAAAGCTGCTCAACATCACTGATCATTAGAGAAATGCAAATCAAAACTCCAATGAGGTGTCACCTCATACCAGTTAGAATGGGCATCATCAGAAAATCTACAAACAACAAATGCTGGAGAGGGTGTGGAGAAGAGGGAACCCTCTTGCACTGTTGGTGGGAATGTAAGTTGATACAGCCACTAGGGGGAACAGTATGGAGGTTCCTCAAAAAATAAAAATAGAATTACCATATGACACAGCAATCCCACTACTGGGCATATACCCTGAGAAAACCATAATTCAAAAAGACACATGCACCCCAATGTTCATTGCAGCACTATTTACAATAGCCAGGTCATGGAAGCAAACTAAATGCCCATCGACAGACGAATGGATAAAGAAGATGTGGTACATGTATACAATGGAATATTACTCAGCCATAAAAAGGGATGAAATTGGGCCAGTTGTAGAGATGTACTTGGATCTAGAGACTGTCATACAGAGTGAAGTAAGTCAGAAAGAGAAAAACAAATATCGTATATTAATACATATACGTAGAACCTAGAAAAACGGTACAGATGAACTGGTTTGCAGGGCAGAAATAGAGACACAGATGTAAAGAACAAATGTATGGACACCAAGGGGGGAAAGTGGCGGGGGGGGGATCAATTGGGAGATTGGGATTGACATATATACACTGATACATATAAAATAGATAACTAATAAGAACCTGCTGTACAAAAAATAAACAAAATAAAATTCAAAAAAAAAAGATCGGAGGGGTGGGTCTGTAAAGGTCTATCATAGGAGAGTCAGTATAGGGAGTTTCCCAAAGAAAATAGTTCCGGTTATCTCACATTGAAGAGGAAGAAGGTGAAAGTCACGTTGAATATACTTAAGGTTAGACACAAAGATGTTTAGGTTTGGAGATGTGTTGTTTTGAGTAAGAGTTTAAGATAAACACTTTAGATTTCTTGGTAGATACCAGTCCCAAGAATACTTAGTTTTAGTACTTCCCTGAACAAGATAAAGACAATGAGAAAACTAGAAGTCAGCCTCATTTCTAATAAGTGAGCCTTGGGGGTAAACTGACTTCTGAGAGTCAGCCCCCACTCCTAACGTGATGATCTGGGGAAAAATGATCCAATAGGTGTCTGACAACAGACAGAAAGAGACACAGGCAGAAAGAACACACAAAGACTGAGCCCTGGCCGCAAATTGGGCTGCTGAGGTTGGCATTCTAGGGCCTTCCTGACATGACACCCAGAAACTCAACTATCATCCCCTTCTCAGTGGTGTCCCAGTAAAGCCAGGATACCATCTAGGGGGAGGCATTTGTAGCACATCTGCAGCCAGGGGACCCCAGACCTCTGACTTTCCTACCCAGAGACCGAGGGTTGCGAGAGGTGGGCCTCTGCTTGAAGAGCCTGGACCCACGAACAGGAGAAGCAAATAAAACATTTCAGCCTCCCCCAGTCTGGAGTATAAGCTGTGGTCACTCACCTTGGGGGAGTCCAGGCAAAGATCCCCTTTACATCAGGTTAAGCAAATGACTACTGTGAGCTGGGAATCACTGCGGCCCTCCACCCTCACCCCAGGGTACCAGTTTTAGTGCCTCAGGTTCACTGGATAGGGTCTGTGTCTTGGGAAGGGTGGAACAGAGAAAGCATCCCTGAGTGTTTCAAGGCCTGTCCATGGTCCCTTGGGAGGTGGCCTTTCAGGGTCAGAAGGAAAGTGGCCTAGGACTCTCTCTCCCTCCCTCCACGTCAGTGCTCCCCAGAGTGTGGGTGCATCCGCTGGTAATACAGGAGATGATTATAGTAGTTCCTGGGGCCGTTTCTGATTAAATAGTTATGCATTTATTTTACTGTGTTTCAGAAGGAGAATTAGCACATCAAATCTGGATTTTGTGGACTTCATTGCTTAGGACAAGGTCAAAGGAGGTATTTAATTTTAAAAGGTGACACAGGTTTAAGAAAAGTACTCATAATGGTTCAGGTGTTCGGGGATGAGGCAAAGGTCATAAAGTTGTTGGGGAAGCACTGCTCTGGATGAAACATATGAGTAACAGCCAAACACCAGGCCACCTCAGAAGACAAAGAGACACCTTCTAGGAAAGAACATGTCCTCAAGGAATAAAATGTCACAGGCCCTGGGCCAGGACAAGGGAGGGGGAACCTGCCCCTCATATTTCCTTCTTACCCACAACCTCACGCCTCCAGCTCAGGTTGAAGAGCTGCAAAAAAGAACAAGTAAAAACCATAACAGGGGCTTCCCTGGTGGCGCAGTGGTTGAGAGTCCGCCTGCCGATGCAGGGGACACGGGTTCGTGCCCCGGTCCAGGAAGATCCCACATGCCGTGGAGCGGCTGGGCCCGTGAGCCATGGCCGCTGAGCCTGCGCGTCCGGAGCCTGTGCTCTGAAGCGGGAGAGGCCACAACAGTGAGAAGCCCACGTACCGCAAAAAAAAAAAAAAAAAAAACCATAACAGTTTGGTCAATAATCATAATACACCACTTTTGTAACCAAAAATACATTTTTTAACTCAAAAAAGTGTTATTTCACTCAACTTCCCTTCCGTGTTTTTTCCCTTTCTTATTTTTAATTTCTATTTTTTTCTGCGTGTTTTATAATGCTCGTATACACTAGAGTGTAAGTACAAATACAATTTGTAAACACATAAATAGCAGCGTGAGGGCTCAAAATTGTTTGTGGCTAGGAAGCAGGATCAACAAACGTGGCTACTATATACATCTACATCACTCACTAACTACGCCTGCCGGGATTGCTGTCAGCACTTCCCCTACGTAAACTGTACCTCCCCAACGAGATGCTGAGCGGGGAGGGCTGGCGAGTTTGTTGGGGGGTGACCTGTGCCACTGAGTTCAAACCACCTCATGCTATAGTTGGGTCTCTGGGGCCTGGAGGATTCCTGGGAGGAGCAGGCAGGGGAGGTTTATAAAGTCAAGAGTCCTGGAAGGAGCACAGGGCTTGCCTTCAGAGAGACCTTACACTGGAGCCCCAGTCCTAGCACACACCAGCTGTGCAATCTTGGGTGACCACTCTGAACTTCAAGTCTGTCTTCTGTGAAATGAAGAGCTAATGAGTGGTATACACCTCATAGCATCTTTGCAAGGCTCACGTGAGGTAAGAGGAAAAGAGTTTTGGGGAATCACAGAGCATCTTCCTTCTCCCAAGTAGTGTCTCAGGCACGGGGTGGCCCCAGAGGCTCCCAAGCTCCAAAGCCTGCAAGAAAGGGGTGCTGCAGGGCCAGCCATGGGAACCCGTGCTGAGGCCCCTGTCCAGACAAAGCCAGGTCTCTGCTCAGATGGGCCAGATGTCATGCCCGGCCCAGGTGAGTGAAGGGCACTGGCACCTAGCCGGCCACACCCACCATCAGCCACTCTTGCTGTCTCTAGGCTCCTGTAGTTTGTGGGAAAGTTCAAGGGCAAGTTGGCTTTTACATTTTGACTCTTCTTGTTGATCTCTGCCAGACCTTTGAGGGGAGGAGGGGGAAGAGAGGAGATAGCTGACATGCACACAGTGGTGAGCACCCATCCCAAGCACCCCCGGGGTCCTTCTACCTCACGGCCTCCTTTTCACCCAAGCCTCCTCCAGCCCTCCCCACTCTTGTTTCCTGATCATAAGCACAGGCTGATTCATGCAGGTTGCAGAAATTAGGATAAACCAGGGCTGCTTTGTATGGTTACAAGTTTAAAGGCTTTGGGGTTTTCTGGATCTGGCCTTGAAGCATCTAGAAATATCTGAATACTTGCATGATTCCCATCTCTCTCTTCCTCTTGTCACCCCGATGTGTACCGACCCCAAGACCAGAGCCTCCCAATCCTTTGTGCACCGTTTGGAGGAAATTGCTCTGCTGACCTCCCCCAATCCATTCCCATCCCATCTACTTCCTATAAATCCCAGCAAACAGCTTGGGGCACAAAAGTAGAGAACGTATCCTTCCCAGTTTTGAACAGACTATGTTATACTTTTCACCATTCTCTGCTGAGACCCTGAATCGGACCGTGAGCTTCCCCTGCCCAGGTGCACAGTTGCTCATCTATCTCCGCGTCTCCCCGCCCAGGTCAATACCTGGCACAGGTAGATGCTGAAGTGAGCCGTGGGGACAGGGGCATGGCTGATTCAGCTCTATCCTGCTGGGGCTAGCACCGCGTCTAACACAGCAGATGCTCAGTACTGCTTGATTAAAGCTGCTGGAATTAGGAGGCACCTCTCTCCTGCCCCTGCGCTGGCTGAGACTTAAACACAGGCTTCAGATCCCTAGGAAGATCGTGCAAATCAGTCTCAGAGATCCATTGCCTGGGTGACAGCCTGAGATGGAGGTTTTACCCAGGTGTGAGCTCTCCCAACAGCCCAGAAAGGGGGTAAAAGTGAGAACCCTCTCTCACCACAGCGCAGATAGACGGGGTGAAAAAAAACCTGTCAGCTCCACCCTACCTGTGCCTGCCCTTACCATCTGAGCCCATGCAGGAAGTGGGGGAAACTACCAAAGCCAGCCAAGTCATCTGCGGTTTCACTTCTACAGTGAATCAGTTCCCTGTGCAGGGGCCCAAGAGTGCAACCTTGGGTTTAAATATTAGTGAACGAGGGGCACCGGCGGGAAGCAGGGTATGAAGTCCCGCTTGCCGGTGGTTCAGCCGTGCCAGGTGTTCTTCAGCACAATCCTGAGCCTTGGTGGAGGGAACAGTTTACCTGCCTCTCCAGGATGGAGCGAGAATGACACAGGTGAAAGCATTTGGCCAACGGGCAAAGCCTCCACACCTGTGTATTACTTGAAGCATTAACAGGAGTTGTGGTCAGATTCAAGGCACCCCTTGGAAAATTTTGGGGGCACTATGTGCATAGACTCAATGTGAAAAGTCATCCACTTACCTCGCCTCCCCCCCCCAGCAAAGCAGTTCTGCCTCTCTTCCTCCAGAGGAGACCCCAGACTCTGGTTTCCTGAATCCAGCCTTGACTGGCTGCTCAGGGGTCCAGGACTCCCCAGAAGGGAGAAAGGAGGGAGAGAGCAGAAGCAGTTTGCTGCCAGGTTTCTCCACGAAGCTAATAAGCTTAGGTGTCAGGCCCCTTACCTGCACAGACCCTTCCAAGCCCCTCTATCTAATTTGGTACTTATTTCTATATTCTTGTTTTAACAAAGCCTCCAAAACTGTTTAAACTTCAGGCCCCCACAAAACCTGGGGCTGCTCTGGCTCCCAAATAGGACTCTTCTCTCCTCAGAGATAAGCTCCCATCACTCCCCGCTTGATAGCCAACGCCCTCCACGAGCCAGCCTCCCCCCCCCGGATGTCCACCTGTCTAGCCAACTCGGACAGGCCTCCATGACTTGGCTCAGGACATCCCCCAGCCAGGACTGCATTTTCCCTAACTTTTCAGCCTGTTGCACTACTGCTCAGACCCACAGCAAATACCACCAACGGTAGGAAGCCTTCCACCAAGTCCCAAGCAAAATCAGCCCTCCCTCCTGGGTGCCCCTACTGCACTCAGCACGCCCCTCTGTCACAGCACAAATCCGTCCCGGGGAAACTTCAGCTTTGAGAGTCCGCCTCCCTGCCCAGACTGTGTGCTCTTCCAGGGTCCAGGCGAGCTTATCTGATTTGTGTCGACAGAGCCCACCAGCTCAGAGCTGGCCCCTCCCAAGTGCGGGGCAAATGTTTCTTGAATAAATGAATCAATGAATAACGCTAGTGCTGGGGACAGTGACAGAGTGATGTTAAAAGGTCAAGTTCAGTCCTAGATCCCAGCTGCAGTCATTGCTCTCACCCTCTGGCCACCCCTCCTGATACCTTATTCCGCTCCTCCAGGAAGCTGAGCCCTGAGAAACCATTCCTGGAGCCTGCGCGCCCCCTCGTGGCCGAGTGGCCACCAGCACCTTCCCCAAGAACTAGAGGCGGCAGGCGGGGCCCAATCCTTGGACGACCTGCACAGATGCTTGACACCCACCACCCGCAAGAGCAATGTGTTCACCAGGGTCTTATTCACGTGGAGGCTCAAGTCCTACAATTTCTGTAATTCCTTGGCCTCTAAGGGGCTATGAGGACTCATCTCACCCGTGATTCCAGAGACCCCACCCTGGACCCAGTCGCCCTGAGCGATGATGATCAATCACATCTGTCCAGGAGGTCTCAGAGAAGAAAAGGGGAGGCCATCCTGCTTCCCGTGTCTCTGGTCTGACACTCTTGCCTGTGGCTTCCAAGGGCCTCCAAGACACCTGGGATGTGTGCCAGAGCCAGGATGAGCTGTGAGACCCAGTCCCACAGCAAGACTAGGCATAGCAAAGTCGTGCCCTACTTCCTGGCTGCTGAAGGAGCTCACCAGCCACTCTACTCCAACAGCCTTCCTCACTCTGGACCACACAGTCCTGCCACCATCCCCAGCCCTGCCACCTGGAATCAGGGACAGCAAACCACTTGCTTTGTTCAGCCTGTGCAGTGTTGCTCTTGTACTTGAATGTGAAGCCTTTCGACGGAGCACGCCTTCCGCTGGTGTCTCCCCGCCCTCCGTTAAATGCATGCACAGTTCTTCCTTGACTTACAATGGAGTTACGTCCTGACCAAACCCATCGTAAACTGAAAATATCATAAGACAAAAATGCGTTTACTACACCTGACCTACCAAACATCACAGCTTAGCCTCGCCTACTTTAAACGTGCTCAGAGCACTTTCATTAGCCTACAGTTCGGCAGAAGCATCTAACACAAAGCCTAGTTGAAAATAAAGCGTCGACTATCTCATGTTATCTATCGAATACTGTACTGAATGTGAAAAACACACTGGTTGTCTTGGTACAGAAAGGTTGGGAGTGTACCGGTTACTTACCCTCAGGATCACGTGGCTGAGTGGGAGCTACTGCTGCCCAGCATTACAAGAGAGTATAGTCGTACATCGCTAGCCAGGAAAAGATCAAAATTCACAATTCGAGTTTCTGTTGAATGAGTATCGTTTTTGCACAATCATAAAGTTGAAACATCGTTAAGTCGAACCATTGTAAGTCGGGGACCCTCTGTCGTCATTCCTCCCAGTGTCTCTTAGCTCCTGAAGGATCTGAGTTAGACACTCCTGCTCTATACAGTTCATTCACAGCCTCCTTTTCGCACCATTTCCTGTCTGCCTATAAAATACTACTTAATAATTGCTTCTTCTAGGAAGCCCTCTTTGATTATTTATTCAATAATCATGTACCATTGTTTTGACAAACAGTCTGAGCATATGGGAATAAGAGATACAGCCCTAGACCTCTGGTGGGGAAGACAGAGGAGTTGACGTATTACTAGTGATTATTCCAGGGAGTAAGTGCTTTGGGAGGTGAGCATGGGGGCTCTGAGAGCACTGGGGCCCAGCACAGAGCCCTGATTTTGGGTGGTGTCCAAGACACGTTCCTGGACGAGGTGCCATCTGCACTTTCTTTGTAAAGAAAGACCTAGTAGTCAGGGGCCAAGCAGGGGACGTGATGAAGGAAGAAGATGCTCTAAGCTGAGGGCTGAGAGGCAGGAGGGACCGTGGGGCACTCAGGGTTCAGTGTAGCCAGTCAGAGGCTTTGAGTGTCAAGTGGTGACCAAGGGCAGGTGGTGGGGGCCTTGCTGCTCCATCAAGGAGGGGCATGATGATACTGGCTCCTTAGAAGGGTCACTGCAGCCACCGTATGGGGAGGTATTCTCCAAGGAGCCCTTTAGGCAGCCATGTCATCCCAGAGAGAGACAACAGAGCCCGGTCGAGGGCAGGGGCAGTGGGGAGACGGGGAGGTGATACTGAGGAGGGAGGGTCAGCAGCATTTGGTGATCAACTGGGTGCAGTGAAGTAGGAAGAGGGGGCAGCATGACGGCTCTTAGGATGTGGCTGTAGGCAACAGGGTGGATGGCAGCAGCCACGGAGCAAAATGAGGACATCGGAGAAGGCAATTCTGTTTGGCCCTGTTGGGTTCCAGGTACTCTCAGACCCTCCAGAGCAGATGCCCACTGGGCAATGGAGATAGAGATTTATTGCTTAAGGGAGTTCTCTGGACTAGAAAACTTAATTTGGGAGTTATCAGCACCCAGGTGATAGGTGCAACCTTGGAAGTGGATGAAATCCCCAGGGAGAGAATATAAGCAAGAAAAAGAGAGGGCCACAGAGGGAGCCCTGAGGGATGCTGACACACAAGGCAGAGGAGACAGGGAAGGTCCAGCCAGCAGGAGGGCAATCGAGGGAGGAAACTGTGCAGATCGTCGCACACCATCACCAGAGGTCACAACACACAGGTCATCGGGGACCTCGGCAAAAGCAGTTCTGGTGGAACGAGGCGGGCAGGGGCCAGGCCACCGTGGGCAGCGGAGTGAATGCAGGTGGAGAAGGGTGCAGAAGAGAAAGGCCGCACGTCTATGAGAAGTGAAGGTGACAGGAGTCGGCCATTCTCCCCAAGCTGAGCAGTGGGGGGAGGGAAAGCGACCTGGCAGCAGAGCTAGAGAGCAGGATGTCGAGTCAGGGGAGATGCGTTTGCTAGAAGGGAGACTTGGACAGAGGTGCGTGCTGTCGAAAGGGAGATGGCGAAGACACAGAAGGAGCTGCTAACTGATGCTCGCTTTCTTCAGGAGGAGAGAGAGGAGCTCAGAAGGCTGTGAGGGCGTGAAGAACATTCTTCCATTGCAGCTGAAGGGAAAGCAGGGAGGGTTTGGATAGAGATGCCTTTGTGGTTGTGCAAGGAGTAAGGAGAGGCAGGAAGCTGAAGGGTTCCTGTCTGTGAGGCTCTCTACTTCTCTGTGCTATAGGAAGTCAGGAGGTTTGTTGAGAGTATTGGGCGGCAGCATGATGGGGAACTTAGGTGAGCCACCGCGGGGAGAGAGCTGACCACGGACGCACAGAGAGGTGGCCACGGGGTGGGGAGAGCTCAGCTGGGAGTTGGAGCCAATGCCGTTACCGTGGTCACATCTGGGAGCCTGAAGGAGTTTTTTTCAGCATCCCGGGTACAGGAAGGATGCAGGTGGTTGTTGGCTCACTCCAGGGTTGGTGTTTTGCTGGCCAGGTGTGGTGCACGCACACACACACACCGTACTAAATCCGATTGGCACCAACCTCTCCCCACCTCCTTCCCTCCCAGCAGTCTGAGGGGATGCTATCACTAAGATAGTAATAAATAACACAGGAAAAGGTAATAAGCATTCACCATGGCCAAAGGCTCACACGTGACTTGTACTTGCCCCCAAGCACAGAGTCCTGCAGCATCTGCGTCTCAAAGGCAAGGCCTACAGTAGGTCAGGGTGGAAGCCATATGCATGGTAACCAATGGCCCAATGGAAAGGGTCCACCTGTGGACCGTGAGTCAAATATCTATCAGATCCAAAATCACCCCTATTTTCCTTTTCCCGAGTAATCCCCATAATACCTGCTTTGTGGCACAATTTTTGTGGAATTAAACCTGAACGGCTTAAAAATAAATCATTACATTTCCATCTTCAGTTGATCTAAGCCTGTAATTTGATACCTGGCCACAAGAGTAGGGTAACCACAGGCAGGGGATTAAACTCTATTGACCCTGTGACCTAGCTGGGAGTTGGTCCTCCTGAATTAGAACACGTTTCATAATTGTTTTCAAAAAAAATCTCAGGCACCCACTCCCTAGGCCAGCCACCCTGTTACAGGGACTGTTATGTTGGAGGTCAGGAGGGCAGCGTCCCTGAAGCAGAGGGGCCCCCTCCTGGGCTCGCTTTGGCTGCTAAGTCCCCCTGCAGCCCTTGGGTGGTCCGCTGTCCCCCCTTCTTGGGTCCACCCCTCCTTCTTTTGAGGTTTCTCTCCTCCTCGCCCAGTCTCAGGTTCAGTATTCACCCCAGGGCCAGGCTTGTGGGGAAGGGACCTGAGTTGGAAATGGACCCAAGGAGGGGGTCATGGGCAGGTGGGGCAGCTGTGGGCAGGTGTCCATGGCCTGGGTACAAGGAGGGATGATGGACCTCAGGATGGCATGCCCAACAGGTGGGTGAGAGGCAAGTGCCAGGGATCAGGTCAGCCTGAGGGCAGAATCCTGGAACAAGGGCTTGGAATAGGGACCAAACCAGAAACCCACTTGTAAGAACACGAGAAAATTCAGAAACAAGTAGGGGAGTCGAGAGCTGGTGGAGCCCCCGACTGGGTCCACCCACATCCCTCGAAGCCTGGGTTACTAAGTGTGTCCTGCCTTCGGGTCAGACTTCTCTGGAATTAGACCATGACCTAAACTTTGAGGACCTGGGGAGGAAATAGGGGGAGGGGTCCTGCCGAGGAGGCGGTAGAAGGTTCAGAGCATCTCCCCCACTTTCCTGTCCCTAAAATAGAGCACTGTGCTTCTGAGGTCTTGCTGGTAACTAAAGGGAACCAGGACAGAGGTCAAGACAGGACAACTAGGACGAGTCACAAGTTGAGCAGAAATGCCGTCAGAGCTCCTGGCATAGCTGGGGTCAGGCCCCTCTCCCGGCCCAGGCCTCCACCTGCCCCTCTCACAAGGCAGGATCCTTATCTAGAGAGGTGGAGCCCTCGCAGATCTTCCACAGCAATGTCTGTCCCAGCTTGGTGGTTCTGGGCTCAGCCTCTGCCCAGTTCACGGGGTGGGGCACTGAAACCTCTGGGAGACCCCAGCCATCCTGTAAAGGTGTGAGAACCCGAGAGGACCCTGGGACTCTTTCAAAGTAAATGTCATCCCATCACACAGAAATGACGTGAGGAGTGGGGGGGTGAGGACGCGAACGTGAAGCCCTGTCACCTGTGAAGCCTGGGACACGTGCATGGTGGGCCTCGGTCTGGGGAGGGGAGTGATGTTTTCTATCAAATGCGCTGGAGGAAGGGAAACACCCCCAGCGTGGAACATTCAGACCCATTGGGGTCCAGGCTCAGCCACTTACTAAGGGATCACCTTCCTGGTTTGAAACAATGAGCAGCCTTATAAGGCCCACCTCCTGGGTGCCTTAAGGTGTAAATGAGAAAACGTGCGAAAGAAAGTTTGCCATCGTTGTTACAAATACAAAGTCATGGGAGCTCCATTGCCAAGAGCATCCTGAGGCTTTGGAGCGCACTGGGGCCCTCAGGATCCCCTGGCCTCGGTGGGCCCTCCGGATGTGACTCCGTCTCCATTCCTCTGCTGCTTCCCCTGGGAAAACATTCTGGGCTCCCCCCACCCAACCCTGACTCTGCCTCACTCTGGGCCCAGAAGAAGCCTTGGAGCATCGTCAGGAGTGCCCAGATCTGGGGCACAGGGCGAGGTTCTCAACCCCTCGTGGGTAAGCTCGAATAGAACTGCGGTCCCACCCGGAGCAGCTGGGCCCTGCTGGGGATCGCGACCTCCCTCCCCTCCTGTGACGGGGAAGATGGCAGGAGAATACTTGCTGCGCCAGACCAAGCTGAGAGCCTGCGGGCAGCGGGTCGAGAAGAACTTGGTTAGCATTTTCTCTCCTCACCCTGAGCTCTGGAGCCTGTCGGGAGAGGTGGAGGCCGCACCGCCCTGGCAGACAAACCTGCACCCACCTGTGTGGGACAAGAAGGAGGGGCCGGCTGGGAGGCAGCCAGGGCCCCCAGCCACCGACCCAGTTTCCACACTCCAGGGGCTCTCCCAAATCTCATCCACACTCATGCCTCTTCCCTGGGAAGCCTGCCTGGAGCCTCCACCCAGAGCCCAGACAACTCATCTCACTTCCGCCCTGGTCATCAGGGATGCGAAGGGAGGCTGAGGGCTTCCTCCACCAGTGGGAGTTCCAGCCTTTTCCGTTCCTGAGCGTAAACACCCTGGCTCACCACGTCCAGCCGCAACAGCCCTCTTGCGATGATCAGCCCTCTTGCGATCAGCCCTCTTCCTAGAGCTGATGAAGGAGCTGGGAAATACTCAAATAAGATCTGCTGGCTTTGGAAGGCATGAGTCAGCCTTTTGCTGCAGCTCTGTTTTGCTGCAGCCAATGCTATAACCAATCTGCTGTCCTTGGCTGGTAGAGGAGGGTAGACGGGGGCGCAGGCAGCCCTGGGAAGCATTCGCGGTGGAAACCCAGAGGTGGCTGCCTTGCTCCCCTGAGAGGCTGTCCTTGGCCTCCTTTCCCTTCCAAGCGTAGGATCCTGTGCACCTTTGGGTCCCAGGTGGGGAGAAAGCAGCTGCCACTGGTTGGCTGGAACCCCCTACAGAACCGGAGTCTACAGGGATTCCTCTTTTCTTTGCCCTTAGCGATCCCCTTCCCCCCTCACTTCCTCTGGTTACCTGCCAGCTCCAGGCCCCCTGGAATGTAGCTCCAAACTGGCTCGCAGATCTCTTTTCAGCCCTGAGGACAGACGCACAACCTCCCAGGCAGACATCCACGCTGGCCTCCCTTTAATTTCCCCTTATTGATCCAAGAGGAAGCAGCAGAGGAAGCACTTCCATGCTACTCCTCCAGCTCTGTGTCCTCCCATCACAGCGGTTCTGGATGAAGGTTTGGGGGACGCTGATGGGGCAAGCAGAGCCTCCCAGAGGCACCACTTCTGCTGAGTCACTCGTTCTAATATCTGCTTGTCCAGAGATGGGACTGCTTGCATCACCATCGCAGTGACAGACTCACCCTGCCCCCATTCAGTGCGGACGACCAAGGGGCTGAAGAGGGCCTGGGCTCTGCGTCCGCATCACCCTCATCCCCAGCTCCTCCAAGAAGGGAGAGGTCAAGAGACCAGACTTTGGTCTCTGGGAGCCGGCTGCAAACCTCAGATCTGGGCCTGATTTCCCACCTGTAAAATGTTGGAGATAATGCCCCCTTCACACGATTATTTTCAGCATAGGATAACAGAGTCACACGAAGCATTCAGCAGAGCATGAAAAGTGCTCACTCACTAAGTGGCATTTCTTGCTACTATTATGCCAATGAATGATTTTTTTTTAATTAGCAAGTTATTCCAGGGACTAGTGTGGTGAGACCCCACACCTTGGATTGTCTTCTTCCTGGCATCAATGTCCCAGGGAAGCTGAATCAATAACTATCAGATGAACACAGAATCAGACCAAGGGAAGTGGGAGGGTGTGGGGAATTTCACTGCGCTCTGGGGAGGGCCCACAAACACCAGCAGGGGTAAGAGGTAAGCAGAACCTGCTAGTGCCCACCACTCCCAGGCCCCATCCTCTGACCTGGGCTGGTTTAGATCCTCTGTACCCTGGGATCCCCCTTTTGTGGATGCTTTCTTTCTTTAGATGTGTGAGTGTCACTGACTAAGCCAGAGTCACCTCATAGCAGCCCTCACCGTTCAGGGACTTCCCGCCTTCGCAGCCCACAGCCTGGCTGTTGGTGTACAAGTAATAATGCCAGTCACCTCGCACGGGGTGTGACTGTCACCAAGCGCTCCCACCCCACGCACCACCTGGGTCCAAGTTCATCACAACTCAGTCTCCCCCTCTGAACAATTCCAGCACATACACTTCTAATTCTGTTCCATCACAAAGAAAAGCAAAAGTCTGGGGAACCACCCAGCGCTAAAGCATCAAAGCGGGCATCTTCTTCAGTTCACAGGGGCCAGGACCCCAGGTCAGCCTCAGACCCTGCTGGAGGGCCCCTTCCCAGCAGAAGCAAAGGTGACAGCAGCCTCTGACCTCTTCCCGCAGCCCAGCTGGGTGTCAGGAATGAAAACAGGACGTTCACTGGGGCTCTGACTCTTTTTTTTTTTTCAACATCTTTATTGGAGTATAATTGCTTTACAATGGTGTGTTATCTTCTGCTTTATAACAAAGTGAATCAGTTATACGTATACATATGTTCCCATACCTCTTCCCTCCTGTGTCTCCCCAGCTCCCACTCTCCCTATCCCACCCCTCTAGGTGGTCACAAAGCAGGGAGCTGACTCTTTTGATTTTGTGATTGAGAACCAGGCAGATGGGGAGGGAAGGAAGGAAGGTGGAGAGCAAGGGCTTCATCCAAGCAGGCCTCTCTCCATCCCTCCCTCCACATGCCCTCTCTCTCCTCCGTGTCTCTGAGCTTCTGCCACTTCTGCAGCCTCCATCTGTTTCCCTGTCCATCTCCCTCACTCTCTGTCTTCCCTCTGTCTTCATTCCACTCTTCTTTCTGTTGTTCTAGTCGGTATTTTTCTAAATATCTTTCTGCTCTCCTTCCTGATTTCTGTCTCTCCTGTCTCTCTCTCATCTCCATCTTTCTGTTTTTATTTCTAAATCTACTCTACTCTTAATTACTCAGTCTTTTTGCCTATCTATATCTCTCTTCTTTTCCCTTCCAAAGAAAAACACCGAAGTGGGAGATAAGATAGCCATCAACTTTCCACCGACCACACCTCACCCCACCCCCATATACACAGACCCCAAGGTCCTGCCAGAGGTTCAAAGTGGTGGTTCCGGGGGCTCATCCTCAGAGTCACCACTGATAAAACTGGTGACCTTCTCCACGCTGAGCCCTAGGCAGAATCTTGGTCAAGTACACTGAACTGGGGCAGCCCAGATATCCCAAATGACCAGACCAGGACAGAATGAAATACATCTGTTCTAAAGCATGACCTTCAGTGGAGCGCTTGTCAGTGGTCCCACACCTGTGCTACCTTGGCAGCTGCAGGGTACCCACACTCCATCCCACCCCACCCTGCTCCTTCCCTGCATTTTCCTTTGCTTATCTTAGCACCAGATGACAGCCAGGACACACCCAGCCTAACCAGCCTTTCCCAATGACTTTGGCCTGGAGTACCGTGGGTAGGAGTCTGGCCACCATCCAAGACGGCTTGGAGGAGGAAGAAGACAAGGGTACCTACACTTTGAGTGGTTCCCAGAAGTGAAATATGGGAGTGGTCTGGGTCTGATCCCTGGGACATGGAGCCAAGGGGCCAGGCTAAAATCAGGGAGACTGGACAGAAGCCACCATTACTGCCCGATTGACCCATTTCACGTCCTTCAGGCACTACCCTCACCATCACTCACTCGGGGCTGTGCCTGGGGAAGGGGTGTCTGCAGCCCCCCAACCTCCAGAAGCATGACCAAGTGGGACAGCTCCAGCCAGAGCTCTCACTGGCATGTGTGACTCAACCTGTTCAGATTCAGACTCTTTATCTTTCTCCCCAAAGCTACCCCTCCCAACTGTTCACCCCCTTGGTAAATGGTACCACTATTTGCCCAGTCGCTCAGAGAACTGAGACTCTCCCTGCATCCTCCCCCTGCCTTGTTCTCCAAATCTACTTAGTTATCAAATCCAGCCATGTATAAAATTTCTCTCTGCTCTCCTGGATTCTTCCTCCCACCTGGACTTCCACCAACAGCCCCCTACAAGTGTCTCTACCCCCATCTCTCCACACTGCTGCCGGGGGGGTCTTCCAAAATTAATAAAACAAAGAACAAAAATTCATCCCTATTTGAACAACTTCTACTGGCTCCTTAGTGCCTAGAGCTGTGGTCTCCAAGCCTCTTTGATGTTTGTCGATAACAAAATAATTTTGGCACCCACTTCTAACATATGTATATTTATTTATGTATAAATTATGTTTCCAGGGCTTCCCTGGTGGCGCAGTGGTTGAGAGTCCGCCT
>NW_020173774.1:3811192-3818993 GCF_003031525.2 Neophocaena asiaeorientalis asiaeorientalis
AAAAAAAAAAAAAAAAAAATTATGTTTCCATGTTCTACCATCATTAGCCAATATCTGAAGGACAAACAACCTTTAAAGAAAGAATATTACTAACACCAGAAAATTTGAATCTATATTTCAAATTATCTTGATAATTTTGAATACTTCTAATCAGCTTCCATTGATATTGATTAGATTGTTACCGTTTTTATCTCAACACAGGAGGGTAATGAGGAGCCCATCCAAAAAGTGGGGGAGAGATAAACCCAAGCACATATGGTCACCTTATCTTTGATAAAGGAGGCAAGAATATACAATGGAGAAAAGACAGCCTCTTCAATAAGTGCTGGGAAAACTGGACAGCTACATGTAAAAGAATGAAATTAGAACACTTCCTAACAAGGGAGGGTGGGAGGGAGATGCAAGAGGGAGGGGACATGGGGATATATGTATACGTATAGCTGATTCACTTTGTTATACAGCAGAAACTAACACAACTCTGTAAAGCAATTATACTACAGTAAAGATGTTAAAAAAAATTTTAATTAAAAAAATAAAAAAATATAAGAAAAGTCATACAGAAAAAAAAAAAAAAGAAAGAAAAGAGTTGGGGAGCAACAGTCTTGCCAATCCCTTGCCTTCTGCCTGTACTTGGACCACGGCCTTCTCTCCAACCTCCAGTGTCTTTTCAGGAAATTGCTAAGCACCTTGTCCATTGTGTGAGGGTCAATTTAGTTAAAACTAGATGAGATCGCCCATAAATCCACTTCAGGAGCATGTGTGTGTCGCAAAAGGGAATGAAGATGGAAGGACCCCTCTGCCTATTGTCATGGAACTCTCCACCCCCACTTCCCTCGGACTCCCTCAGACACACAACATGCGTGACCTAGGGACTAAGTGTGGGGACCTGGATCAACTCACACAGCAAATATTAGAAAAGCTCAAAGTTTCTTTGTTTTTAGTTTAAAAATACACATAAATATTTGAATATTTTTCAATATTGAAGTTTCAGTATTTTTTTCTCCTACCCCAGTGGATCGTCTTACATAATCCCTGGGTTTAAGAACCCTAGTTTGGGAACTTCTAAGCCTAGTACATGGGCCTGAGTCCAAATTCCTCATTTTGTGCACAGGTCCTGCAAAAGAAGATGTCTTGTGAGTTTCACCAGGGTCATGTATTATGTATCTTCCCAGCCCCAGCCCAAGGCTGGCATAGACAATGTGCTCAGTAAATATTTGTGGAATTAATAGCTTGTTCTGCAAACACACAGCCTCCTCTGTGCTGTGAATGCTCTCCTCCCCTTTGGCCCTTAGTCTTCTACCTGACCACGTCCTGCTCATCCTCACAAGCTCAGCTCAAATGCTACCTCCTCTGGGGAGGCTGCCGACCCCCAGCTCAGTTTGCACTCTCAGTACGGCCTCGTCGGCAGATCACAGTGCCCTCCCCACCACGTCGGAGAGCTATGGGGGGCAGGTAAGGTGCCTGATTCACCCATGTGTCCTCAGACTACAGGTGCTCAGTAAATGACTAATGAATGAGAGATTCCCACAGAGCCTGGGATGAGGTCTAGGGACAGTCTGGGCCGGAGACTTCCAGGTTCAAGAACTTTGGTTCTGGGTAATGGGCAGGGAGAAGATGAAGGCGATGATGTGAGGGGCATCCAGGACCGTGTCTGCATGTTGACAGAAGGGCTGCTCACTGACGGCCTTTCAAGTGGGAGATGAATCTACTCAAAGGAGAAGAAGCAGGGACCCTGGGGTGAGGAAGTGAGCTTCCGCCACCTGGCAGCGCTGTCCACATCAGGCAACCGCACTGAGGCAGAGCGGCTTCCAGGAGCCAAGCAGCCTCTCCCAAGCATCACTCTGCAGCCAGAAGCACTCAGTCAAGCCAGAGCCACCAGCATTGTCAACAAATGCTCTTCTGCGGGATTTGGCAAAGCCTGGACGCAAACAATCTAAAAGCATCCCCTCTTGCAATAGGGTCAACCCAATGAACCCAGCTGTTAATGGCCCACCATAACTCCATCACCCACAGAGAAACCTCAGAGTCATCCCCAAGTCCTCCCACAGACAGTCCTTTGGAGTGTCAGAAATGTCTCTAAATCCTGGCAGCCCAGTGTCTGTGCCAATCTTGCACTCTGGGTCTGCCCACCAAGTACGAGTTGTGTGGTATTGGGTCAGTTACTTCAGTTCCCTCAGCCATAAAATGGGAACATTTATGAGACTGAGTTTGTAAGGTTATTAGGACAAAATTACTTAACTAACATATAACACAAAGCATAGGGCACAGCACAGAGAAGAATATTAATAAAGAATATCCCTTCCTTTTCTTCATCCTCTCCATTCCTGTGGACCAGGCCTTAAGGTAGGGCTTCTCCATCTTTACCTGAACTGTTGCAATGGCCTCTTACCTGGTCTCCCTTCCCCTCCTCCACACAGCTGCCAGAAGTATCTTTCTCTGTGGCAACAGTTATGTTTTAAACTAAATTTACTTAAGCAACATTTGAGCACATTGTGTGCCTGGCACTGTGCTGGTGCTGCAGATATAAAAGTAAATGGGCTTGGGGCTTCCCCAGTGGCACAGTAGCTAAGAATCCGCCTGCCAGTGCAGGGGACACAGGTTCGATCCCTGGCCCAGGAAGATCTCACATGCTGTGGAGCAACTAAGCGCATGCGTCACAACTACAGAGCCTGCACCCTAGAGCCCATGAGCCACAACTACTGAGCCTGCATGCCATAACTACTGAAGAAGCCCACACGCCTAGAGCCTATGCTCCTCAGCAAGAGAAGCCACCGCAATGAGAAGCCCACGCACCGCAATGAAGAGTAGCCCCCACTTGCCAAAACTAGAGGAAGCCCGTGCGCAGCAACGAAGACCCAACACAGCCAAAAATAAATAAATAAATTTATAAAAAAATAAAAAATAAAAAAATAAATGAGTTCTCTCCCAGGGAGAGAGAGCTTCCCTGCCTCTCTCCCATAATAAATACTTATGATTTTTTTTATCTAGAAGGTCACCAAGTGGGGACTCAAACTGAACCCATGCTCTTTCTAATTCACCCCTCATCTCCATCACCCCTCACCTGCCTTCCTTCCGCTCCCCCCACACACACATAACTTCAGCACAAGGACAAGTAGCAGGAAGTCCCAGCATAAAGAGACTGTCCAGACAGTGACAGAAAGTAAACAGGCAAAGATTATGACTCAACTAACTGCAAGCATCTGGCTCAATGACTCTGGCGGAGGAAATGCCTCTTTTTGAGGAGGGGGTTGGGTGATCACCTCCCTTCTCAATATTTCCCTTTTCGTGGCAGCCTGAACGAGATCAGATCCTCGGGCAGTGTTGGTCCAGCCGGCACTTGAAAGCCAAGAGCAAGGTCCAGCATGAGCCCTCGGACCCGGCTTGAAACCTTCAGCCCCAGACAGGTGGACTCAGGGGATTCTGTGAGTGCCTGCCAGACAAAGGTCTGTTCCCAAGGTGTGATGACCACCTCACCTCCTACCTCCCCTCCCGGACACCATCACACCCGCAAATGCAGACAGGCACACTCTCAGAGTAGCCGAGATGGTAGAAGTTACATTGAAAAAAGCCAGAGCCACCAAACAGGATTAAACAGGTAAATCTGCTGTGATAAACATAACCCAGATCAAGGCTCAAAACCCTGGTCTTTATAGGACATGAGCTGCCAGGACTTAGCTTCTCTGTCTGTATAACCATCCAGGATGCGAAAGGACACAGCAAGACTAGAAGAAACAGAAACACAAAGAAGAAGAAGACACAACCCCTGCCCTGGGCACTGTATCACAGTAACAGTACCATAAACTGCGGCAAAAACAACGGAAACTACTGTCTCATGTTTCTGGAGGCCAAGAGGTCTGAAATCAGGGTGTTGGCAGGGCCATTCTTCCTCTGAAGCCTCTAGGGGAGGATCCTTCCTTGCCTCTTCCCCCTTCTGGTGGCCCCAGGTGATCCTTGGCCTATGGCAGCATCGCTCAAATCTCTGCCTCCGTCTTCACACGACCGTCTTCCCTCTGTATCTACACAACATCTTCCCTCAGTGTGTGTTTGTTTCTGGGTCTCTTCTCACCAGTCATATTGGATGAAGGGCCCATCCTACTCCAGCATGACCCAATCTTAACTAATTATATCTACAATGACCCTCTTTCCAACTAAGGTCACATTCTGAGGATCTGGGTGGACATGAATTCTGGGGGTGTTACCACTGGGGTCCCTGGCCTCTTTAATCGATAGATATTGATAAGGGGCCAGACAAGGAATTCAGGCGAGGCTTTACTGGGATTTGTGCTGTAGCAAGAGGAAGCACTTGCTCTTTTCTCGCTCTCCTCTCTCCAAGGAGGGCAGGCGGTCTCTTAACTGGGGGAGGGTAGGGGCAGATCAGCATGGTGGTCAGGCTGGAGGGGTGCCTTAGACGGTCTGCCCACCCGCTTGGTGGTGCTGTGTACAGGGATGATGGGTATCACCCTGCTTTCGGTCCCCGTACCTGATAAATGGCGGTTGGTTTGCAGCCTTTTTGTATCTTATTGTTTCTACTTTGGCCCCAACTGCGTATGTGTGCAGTGATTTTTAGTCCCTTTTAGTTTCTTCGTATTCTGTTGCTCAAGAAGAAGTTTGTCGAGGTGCAAGCACTGCAGCAAAGGGTCCCAGTCTTGTCTCAGGGAGACACTATTCAACCCAGTACAGGCATTGACAATCCAGCAGGAGGATATACTGCCAAGTTGCCAATAAAAGTTAGAAGAAAGGACCATATGAAGGGGTTTAAGATGGGTCAGTTCCAGGTGGACATCTTAGCAGCTGTGTAACCCTGGACAAGCTGCTCAACTTCTCTGAGCCTCAGTTCTCTGGTCAACAGCACAGGATTGTTTTGAAGGTCAAATAAGAAAAGATGCTTTGTTGCTATAAAGCCCTGTGCACAGACACGTGTGATGTTTCTTCACCAATCCATGCACGTTGGCTTCCTGAATAAATTGGGAGCTGCCCTGATCTCATCAGCAAGCATTTGCCAGGGTATCTCTCGTATAAAGTCCAAGCTGGATCATTTTATGATTCAGGACTTCTGAAGGGCATCCTTTAGCAGCTGCCAGAGGGAATCAGCGTGTGGTCCTGTTAAGCCCTTAACCGGCTTGCCCTCTCCTCTGGTCCAGGCTCCACCTTGCACCCAGCACTGAGCTTCTGCACCTCTTCAGGGATCTGTTTGCAATTCCATCCCTGAAGAGTTGCAATAGCTCAGTACCGGGAGGAGAAAAGTGGGCACTGGACCTCCCCTGCCGGGTAGGGAGATACAGAATGCGCCAAGCACATGACAAAGCACAACTCGGGTGGGACTGCACCTGCAGGACGGTCCAGCCTTTCCTGGAGCAGATGCATGGACTACATCAGGGCCTTCAAAATTCTCACAAGTCCCGCATCTGTAGGACACAGGTCCCTTACACTGACAGTGCTCTGCACGGCTGGTGAAGCCCTCACACAACCGTTCTCCCCTCCCACCTTCACAACCACATCGTGGACCAGACTGGGCAGCTGTTTTAACGCCGCAGGTAACTGAGGCCAAGAAGTGAGGGTCCAGCCCTCATCCACACAGCTGGCAAAAGATGGGGTTGAAACCTGAATAAAAACCATGCACTGTTGATGAAGCAGTAAAAAATCTGTGACATGTAGACTACATGGCAAAACATACATTCTGAAGGTGATGATTTATTTAACCTGTGGCTGAACTAATAATCGTTTTCACTTCACTGACAGTATTTTTATGGCACCATTGTAAGCACTTTACAAATATTAAGTCACCTAATCCTCTCAACAGTCCTTAAAGGTAGATATTATTGTCACCCATTTTACAGATGAGGCAAGTGAGACACAGAGAGGTTAAATAACATGCCCAAGGTAACCCAGCTGGTGGGTGACAGAGCTGTTATATTTAAGATTTAAAGCTGTGCATGGAGTTTATTCCATGTATAATAGACTGGATTTTAAACTGATTCTCTGATCCTGAGGAAATAAATGTAATAAAGTTTTCATCTATACTATTTAATTTCTAGCCTGATTCTTTTTTTAAAAAAATCATCAAAATATTATATGTTCGTGGTCTCAAATCTACAGCACAGTTAAGAGGAAAAGCAGCATCTCCCAGCCCCACTGCCCTCCCTTTTCCTTTAAACCACCGGGCTCCTCCAGGGTGAAGCTATGAGCAGCCTCTAGAGACAGACGAAAAGAAAGAGGCTGCCTCTGAAATAATCTGAAATTCATTCTTTGCCTACTTTGCAGGGGAGAGGACTGAATGAAAATATTTTCTCTGAGACTGATTTCAAATTATACTGGCAATGTAGAAACTACCCCCTGGGGTCCAGGCAGGCCCACCCTGTGCTCTGGTGCCACAGGGGCCCGAGTGGCTTTCCAGAGGTCCCTGGAGGACAGCAGAGACCATTGCAGTTTCTCCCCATGACCCACGCAGGGCCTACCCACGCACGATGCGGTGGAAAAGGCCTGGGCATCCCAAGTTACGCAGACCTGGATCCCACCCCCTCTGAGCCTCTGTCTCCTCCTTTGTAAAATGGAGGCAAAATGGAGTAGCACCCACATCCTAGGGTGGCCGCGAGGACCAGATGAGGTGATGTCCTTTCTTTGCACAGCTGTGAAAGCCTGGCACATGGGAACACAATTTACATGCTGGCTATTTTTCCCTCTTGTGGTCTATGGAAGCAAAAGTGTCTTGTCATTCTGTCAGATGTACTGTGTGCCCCACCCCCACCCCCAGCCTTAGTTTCCCCACCCGTGGAAGTTCATCCTGGCAAGAGAAAGGTCAGCTCCCACCCAGCAGAGACCAGCCAGGGTTGGGGATTCTCAGGTTCCCCAGTTCTTCTTTGGTGCAGTTATTTAAGACTCAGTTCTACAGCCTCAGGGCCTAACCCATGCCTTGGGAGAAGGGCTGCCAAGCAGTGAAAATCCTCTCCGGAAAGAGACTCAACAGAGGGCCACACTTGCATCCCTCACAGAGAGCCGAGGTGCCCCTTGCTGTCCCCATAGCACAGGCGCTGCATTCCCTACCTGCCGCATTTCAGAGCTGTTTGGCTTGGGTGACGAGAGCTGTCGCCAGCACCTGCCCATGGGCTGCGCCCTTTCTCACTTAATTTCCTGGGAGAGGCTAGAACAAAAGGGTCTGTCGCTGAAACTTATCTCAAATTATTTGGGCTCAGAGGAAAGAATCATAGACTCTGCTGGCTGGAAGGAACCCAAAGGATTCATGGATGCCAAGCTCCAGTCTCTGAGTTCAGCTCACTCCAGAAGTAACAGCCTCTACCCTCTACCCAGCACAGAAAGAGATCTAGACCAGCATTTCACAAACTTAAAGGTACATTTGAATCACCCAGGGATCTTGTAATGCAGATTCCGACTCAGTAGGTCGATCTAGAGGACTTGCTGCCCTCAGAAGGTAATAGGGGGAGTGCTGCTGTAATAGGGGGAGTGCAGTCCCCGGGCAGGCCCTTCTCCAACCACAGGGTCTAACACCACAGTGCCTTTAGCACCATAGAAAATATTTGTTGGATGGATGGTTGGATGGGCGGATGGATGGATGGGCAGATGGATGGATGGGCAGATGGATGGATGGATGGATGGGCAGATGGATGGATGGATGAACGGATGGGCAGATGGATGGGCAGATGGATGGATGGATGGATGGATGGAGGGACGGATGGGCAGGCAGATGTAGATGGACGGATGCTGATGTGAAGATCAAACTGTCCTATAATTACATATCTAGGTAAAAATGTCCTGGAGGTGAAATCAGGGAAGGGGGAAGGAGGGG
>NW_020173774.1:3819860-3847133 GCF_003031525.2 Neophocaena asiaeorientalis asiaeorientalis
AGGGGAGGGAGGGAGGGAGGGAGGGAGGGGAAGAGGGCAGTGAAAGATGAAAAACCCTCTAAACTCCCAAAGAGTTTTCTTTTTAACTCTACTGGAACATCTTATTAACTTAGAATGATTTATGGATGTGTCATATCCCCTCCTGTAGACTATGAGGTGTGCACGTGCAGGGCTGTGTTTTTTATCTCCTAATCCCCAGTGCCTGGCTCTAGCAAGAGCTCCATAAATACACATTTTGTGAAATGAATAGGGATAATAGCTCCATTCAGGAAATCCCCTTTAGGTACCAGACATGGACATCTCATTTAATCCTGTAACAGCCTTATAAGGTCAGTCCTATTATCACCACTTTACAGATGAGGAATGTGAAACTCGGGAAGATTAAGTAAGATGCCCACAGTCACACAATCAGTGGTTGGGATTAGTGCCCAGGCGACCGGAGCCCATGCTGCTCACTGAGGGAGAGCCAGGTTGTGTGAGGCCTCAAGCTGATACATTTTGAGGGACCCTCTTTGAGAAAAACATACCCGCAAAACAATGCTGCAAAATTTACAAAACAGTATGACTATGTGAACACATCACCCACCGGGACCACTCCCAGCCTTGGAGGTGCCGTGCAGGGAGGGGCTCTGCAGCTGAGGCTACATTAGCTGCATGGCAAAAATGCCTCTGACCTTGACCCACGTGCTGGAAATGAGAGCAACAGGAAGAAGGGAGAGGAAAAACTGTCGGACAAAGAGAGAAAGAGATAAGACAGGAGCAAAAGGAAAGAAAGGAGGGAGAAAAAAGGAGGACACTCAAAGAGATGGTTGGAAAAGAGAAAGAGCCATCAGAGATGGGACAGGAAGGAGCCGAGGGGGAGTTAAAGCTGCCTCTGGATGAATGGGGGCAGGGGGCTGGGAGCATCCAGCCAGCTGGTCCCCCCAGCACCCGGGAGGACGGGCCCTCTGCTCTCTCCAGGCCTCTGAGCCTCCACCTGTACACCGCGCAACCTCCTCCCCACAAGGACCCTGCCTCGTCCTGCCCACCTGTCTCCTTCCCAGGCCTCTCTTCAAGCTCCCAGGCCCACTTGGGAGCCTGGGCCCGAGCTGGAGACAGGAGGGCTGAGTAATCATCCCTCCAGCAAGCCTCGCCCAGCAGCATTCTTGGCCACGCAGCTACCTCTTTCCTGGTTCATCACCTGACCACCCAGCAAGGAGATGCAAGCCTGGGGACTGATGCTTAGCCGGGTACATAGAGGAAGCAAGGTCAGGGAAAGCCTGGTTCAGGGTGGCCCCCTGGCCTCCCACTGCCCGACTGCTGGGTCCTCCTTAAGAGGGACATGCCTGCCTGGGTCTTCGCAGCCTGTCCCTTGAAGTCACCTGTTCTGAGATCACGGGCACTTGACCTGGCCCAAAACTTCCAATTCTGAAGGCCATCACCCTAGAGTGGGGAAGGATGGTGGGCCCAAGAGACCCCCCAGACCAGCTCAGATCTCTGCTGCTCAGAGATGAGTCCAAGGCCACACCTGATGGAGGAGCCAAGATCAGGCCAGTAAACAGTTAAATCGAGCCAATATTCCTCCTTCTGCCCAGAGGTCACCGGTGTCTTGCATGCACCATATCTCCCCAGACCATCACCCAGGGCTTTCAGACACATGCGTTGCATTCAGCCCTGAACCGGGCTCAAGCCCCAGCTCTGCCAAAAACCCAGTGTGATTTGGGGGCCAGTCACTTCATCTCCACGAGTTATGATTTCCTCAACTGTCAAATGGGAGCAAAATATTCCTCATGGGGTTATGGTGAGAATTAAAGAGATGAAACATACAAGCATGTTATCAATGGATGGGCCAATACAAGAGTCTAACCTGGGCTGGTCTCTGGGGAGGGTCAAGGCTGAGACATGGAAGAAAATCTAGACTTGTTCAGAAACCGACACTAATTTACTGTGTGATCTTGGACATCCCTTTTGTGGGAATTTAGTTTCCTGACCCACAAAGGGGATGGGAGAAGACAGTTGTCCAAATCCCTTCCAGTTCTGTGGTTCTGTGGTTCTGTGGTTCCAAGGTGTCTCCTTGCACACCCCCTGGCCAAGCGGGTGGCTCCAGACCTCAGGATACAGCAGGATGTGAATCCGCAGTGACCCTGCTGGGTGATATTCAAAATAGTAATAACTGGTGAGGCAGGGGCAAAAAACGCTCCAAAAGGGATGTTGGCTGGTACTCCGTATATGAACCTACGCAGGACAGCTTCACTCCAAGGTCCAGGGAAAGGTAGGGAAACCTGTTCTTCACGGACTTCCCAATCCTGTTGCCCCACTCATGGCAACAATCCAGTTCCACCGAGCAGTAAATTCTGTCAGCCCACTCCCCAAACTCCTCCACCACCTCCCCACAACTCCAAACAAAACACCCACACAGTGAGAACCCCAAACAAAACACCTGCAGCTAGAAGAGATGAGAGAGAGAGAGAGAGGGCCTTCTGACATCACAGACAGCCAACACCCGGTTGGGTGGAAGCCATTCAGCCAGGAAGGCTTTTACAACATCTAGGTGTGTCACCTGTTCTGAGGCCAAAGGCCGAAGAATGACTCCAGGTATTGTTCCAGCCCCTAAGACGAGTGTCGGATTATAAGACACATAATCATTCCAGTTTGGCAACTTCACCCGCAGGGCTGCTTTAATTGACCTGCCCCATAGTCTCCAAATCACTCCTGGAAGACAGCGGTGGGAGGCACACGGCCAGCTCCTCGAGGCGGGGAGAAATGCTGGACGCTAGGGACCAAAGCCTGCCCTGCACTTAGGCCTCCTCCAGCCAATGCTGCCAGGGATCACTGACCTGCTGGCCGCCAGGGCCCGATCCCGGGAGGCCCTCCTCCTGACTTGCCGACGTCACTCAGCTCCGGGCTGTAGAGAATTCGGGAAGGTCGCAGAGCCAACATGGTGAGTGTGAAGGCCTCTGCTCCAAAAACTGGTGGAGGGAGGGTCTCCCCATAAAGGGCCCTTCGGGCAGCTGAGAATTTTGCAACACCTTCCGGGTTAAAAAAAGAAGTCACACCTGACTCGCCCCACACTCCAGCCCATTATAGGTGTCAGTACCCACCCGCCCTCCTCGCCAACAGCCGTTGCACCAGCGCCAAGCCAGGGCCATCCTGCCTACTCTCTTGCCCAAGGTCTCCTGGTCTGTTGGCTGGAGACTGGAGCCACTTTTCCAAGGCAAGGGTCTGCTCTGAAACAATGGTGGCCCTCTGCTACCTCTCTGGGAAAACTGACTCCTTTTCTTTTTAAAGAAAAACAGAGGAGCACTGCTTCAGAACAATCTGGGGTGCCGTGGCGATCTACTTGCCCCTCCTTTTGGCTCTTTCTCTCCTCCTCTGAACAGCGAGAGCTTCTCCACTGTCTTGGGGGCAAAGAGAATCAATCCCACCTTTCAGGGAGGACGGCTGAGGACAGGAAGGGGAGGAGGTGGAAACCAGGGAAACTTCCTTCTCTGATTGTTGGCCGGGATGCTGCAGTTGCCAACAAGCAAAGTGAAGATGAAAGGGGAGGAAAGGCAGGGAAGGGAAGGGGGAGCATTAGGTCCGGGAGAGAAGGGGGTGACCTGCTGGGCCCCTCAGGTGACGGTCTCCTGACTCCCGAGCACTTTCTGTGACACTCCCCTGAACAGTCTGGCGATGCTCTAGCCCCAGGGCTTGGGGAGCTGGGGTCAGAAAGGGGAAGGGGTTCGCCTGCTTTCCTCTGCAGTTCAGCCAGGATTGAAGCACCAGCCGTCTATGTCCCGTCCCTAGAAGCCCAGCCTGTTTGCAGAGAAGCTCCATCCTGCCAGGGCTCTCAGGAGGGAAGAGGAAGCAGTGCCAGCCCGCCTGAATGTCAGCGGCTTCTTGGTGGCACTTGGAGCAACATGGAAGGGGGCAATCTGGGGGGCAGATGGCTGGGGCACTAGCCATAGAGTCAAAAGGTCACATGGCCAGCTCCCTTATGAGCTTGTCAGTCTTCAAACTTTCCTCTGAGACTCACCGTCTCCCTCTGTAAAACAGAAACATTATCCACGTGACCCCCTAGGCACAGACACAGGGTTAGTGGAAAGATTAAATGGGCTAGTGGTATATGTGAATAGCCTCTGTAAACCAGGGAGCCCCGTACAGATGTCAGCATTTATGACTAAAGAAAAATCCACTCCAGGGAACGGTAGGTGGGCGGCGTGGCCAGCACTGACCCTCCACTGCCCGGAGAAGGAGCCGGGTGCTACTGTATGAGTGCATGGTGGCAAGTGGGCAAGCTGGGGAGGAGGGACCCCAGAGGCAAGGCAGCAGATTTACCCACGATCCAGGATGGGACCCAGGGAGCTTCTGGCCCCTAAGCTAACCATTAAACCACCCGTACCTGATAATCCTCTTATTTCCCTGTAATGAGGCCCAGACAACTGTAGCTCCCAGCCCTCCCTTCTCCTTCCCCTCCCTGCTTCCTCCCACACCCTCGGGCTGCTCCCTAGACAGAGTCCTACACTGGTAGCTGTGTCTTCATGACGGTCCTCCTTCAAACCTATTCAACCAGGTACACCCGTGAGACAGGAGCTGGGGAGGGCCCTGGGCAGAGGTCTGAGCCCCATCTCCCCTCAAGGGGAATGTGTCCCTTGATATCTGATACCCACAGCTGAGCTCTGGAGGGAAGCCTGGGACGCTGGGACTAGCCATCCTGACCTTAACTCACTACTACCCAGGAGGCCCCAACACACCACGGACCACCAGAGTGTTCAACACCTGAGGTCAGCCCAAACCTTGGGCCACCCTGGAAGAAGCAGGTCCCCCCCACCCTCTCCTCCTTGACTTGCCAGCTGGTACAAACCCAGTGGGTTGCTGGGCTTGGCTGGGGCTCAGGAATGTGGCAGGTCAGCAGGGGTCCGGGAGCATGGGTGGGGTCCACCTCCAAGAGAGGCCAAGTCCAGGAGCCCACTCAGCCCTGGTGGCACCTTCCTGGCTCGCAGACAGAAGAGCTGGGCAGTCGAAAGACCCAAGAGGGCAAGACAGGCAAAGAAGGGCTAGGCCCCCTCCTGTTCTCCAGGCCCCCTCCCTACCTGATGTGAGCCCCAAAGTAGCTCCATCCCTCCAACCACCATTTAATCAGCCCCTGCTATTGGCCAGCCTCCAGACGGCTGGAAGGAGGACAAGAGGGTACAATGCCTAGGTCCTGCCCTGGAGGTGCTCGAAATCCAGAGGAAGGACAGCTCCTTAAGCAAAGGATCCGAAAGGAGTGTGACAAATCCAGTGCCAGAGGTGGTGCAAGGTACCCCCGGAGGAGGCAGTAAATTCTCTCTGGGGGTGGTCAGGGAGTTGTCCCAGAAGAGAGAGTACTTGCACTAGACCTTGAAGGGTGAGCAGGCTCTCTCCAGGCAGAGGGAAGCGCATGCGAACAGCAAGAAAGTACGGGCCGTGGGGGACGAGGGGGAGGGTGCTGTGGCTGGAGCAACAGGCGCAAGGGGCACAGCTGAGGTCTGGGCCCCGCGGGGTGGTCGTACAAGGCTCTGCACGGAGCTCAGGTTAAGGGTCCCCACTGCGCTCTGCAGCACAGGGGGGGCTGGGCCAGGGTGGAGTCCCAGCAGCTGCCAGGGGCTCACGCCTTGGGCTGAGTCACCCCCAGAATCTGGCCCAGCCCACCCTTGACCCCGCCCAGGCAGGGCAGCAGGCGTCCAGCTCCACTCATTCATCCCAAGAAATAGGCAGCATGCCTCCTCTGTGCTCCCACTGGACTTGCTGGTGAGAGAAAGCAGACCCCTGCGCTCACTCAGCGTCTAGAGGCAGTGGAGGGTGGGGAGGGGTAGAGGATTATCAAACAATCACACCAACTCCTGTTTCACTAACAACTGACTCACAGGCTGTGCTGAAACACGTGGGGAGCTGTCAGAGCCAGATCAGGGCGTGGGCCTTGCTGGAGGTCAGCAGAGGCCGAGGGCTGCATAGGAGCTGGGATGGGAGGAGACGGGCCGTGTCAGGCAGAGGGACCAGCTCCCGAGAATGTGGACGTACATCCCCAGGCCCTCTTCCGTCCCCCAGGGCTCTTCACTCCTACACTTGGGGTGGAGTTCTGTACCTGGCTACTGACACGGAGAAGTGGTTTAGAAGTCGGGCCTGGTCCATGCCCCCGGGCCTCTCCCTCACCCTCTCCACCTCCCCTTTGTGCAGTTGAGACCCCAGTGGTCATCTGCAGCAAACGCCCTTCACTCCCAGCCTGTGCCCTTGACGAGGACTAAGAAAATCTGAGGAGCTGAACATGGGAAGTGCGGAGAGACTAGTCCAGGGCAGAGAGGAAAAATGGAAGCAACCAAAAACAGGGCTCAGGAACTCTGCCCAAACTTTCCGAAGCCCCAGAACTAACGCAGGACAGCAGGAAACAAATGCTCTCGGGGCTGAACCTCTTGGCGGGCCTCTCAGATTTCCCAGGCAGCTCTCCTCCCCTCAGCCTTCCTTCTTGATCAGATGAGAACATCTGCCTCTGTAAAGCACCTCAAATGCCCAAGCAATGATTCCCCCAGACAGTGATTCCCCAAAACCTGAAATGCGTTCATCTGTCACATTCTCTTATAAACCTGTTGCCACAAGACTATGAGCTTCTAGAGGAGGGTCTATGTCTTTTCCATCTTTTTAGCCCCAAACCTAGCACAGGGCCTGGCATGGAATAGGCACTCGATAAACATTTGTGAATGAAGGACAAATAAATGACCAAAGACTGGAACCCCTATAATGAGCGGTTCTGACACTGAAAACAAGATTAGCCAAGTCTGATTGAAAAAGGTACCAGATGCTACTGGAGCTGTTACCAAGCTGCTTGCATCCCAGACAGGGCTGGGGTAAGGCCTGAGCCCACCTGGAAACCCCAGCGATGGGAAAGAGAGAGAGTCAGAGCAGAACCAACACGGCAATCCCCCTGTGACGTGCTTAACTCCACCTCGCAGCCCGCAGCTCTGACTGTCAGGATTGCAGTAGAGAAATTCGTAAACAAGACTCAGAACCGGGACACCTCTCCCCCACCCCACCCTCCCGGAGCAGCTTCCAGCTTCCTGGCATAATCCGCATGCAAGCGGAAACTCTCACAGGGTAGCAGGTGAAAGAAATACTTGAGGAAGAGGGCGAGAGACTGAGTTGGCACCCGTTCGGGGATGGGCACCCGTCCAGGGATGGCAGCAGTGTCTTCCGTCACAAAATGTTCTGCATATCCGTCTGGCCGGGCTCTGCCTGCTGACGTGTCTGATGCTTTAGGCATTTCCTGCAGTCTTAATTTCTTCCTTTATAGTATGCATGCATTCATTCAGCGTGTGTTTCCTGAGCATATGCTATGCGCTGGCTAGACACAGTGGGAAAGTCAGAGAAAAATACCCAAAATCGTAGCCCTCGGTTCCATATGCTCCATGGATGGAAGAGAGGCAGGGGAGACTACTTCCCCCCACCCCAGGCAGAGCAGGGCACTCGTTCACCCATGGATGTGAAACAGAAAGGGGGCAACTTAGCTGAGGTCACCCCACTTCACCGTCATCCCATTCCCACCCTGACACTGGGACTTCACTCATGATCACACCTCCACTCCTCAGAGAGCAGGGTTCTGTCAGGCTGTCGGGAGGACCTACCCTGGTGAGGAGGAATCACCGATGCGCTAAAAGAGAATAATAACAACAGCAGCCATGTCTCACCTCCACCCAAACACAGCAAGCACAGCATTCTGTGGTTTGAGAAGCACCTTCACATCCTGAATCTTACCCACAACTCTCTGAGATACAGTGATCCTCCTTGTACAGATGAGGGGACCGAGACTCAAAGGGCTCGAGTGACTCAGCCAACAGGAATCAGGATTGGACTCTAAGCTCTGGGATTTGGGGATTAAGTGCCCTGCTTTTCCTTCACGCCCTCCGTCTCCTCTAAGATGTGGACCCATAAGACCTGGACTTGAACTAGAACAAGAACTTAAGCTAGAAAGGACCAAGGGACCCCACTTTCCTATCTAGAAGCTGATAGATTTTATGATAAAGTATGCATTTAGGGAAGACTGCATCAGCCGGTGCACTCAAGTGGAAGAAAGACAACGTCATTTCCGCAAGGACACTGCATCTCTCGCTCATCTACTAAAGGTCACTAAGGAGGAAAAAACACATGGACACAGGAAACCAGTGGACATAATTAACTTAGACTTTCAAGAAGACCAAGAAAAAGTTTCATGCCTGATGCTGCTTAGGAGAAAAAAGGGCTCAAGTTACCATGAGATCACTAAGGATAGAAAACTGATTTAAAGAGAGAATGTTATGAGTAAATCAGGCCTAGGACTAGTCTCACCCGTAGTTAACAGCAAGCTCTTCAGAATCACAGGCCCTAAAGAAAGGGGATCGTCCAGATAAGTGGTTCCCCAAAATCTGGTTCAGCCTCAGAGCCCTTTGGCCCTGAAATCTAATGTAGAACCCCATGTGGAAAACAGAGAAAACCAGAGCTGCAGTGTTTGAAAGGACTGTGACCCCCAGCCACTCCTGCCCTCTCTCCCTCCCAACACTACGGCAACCTCTGGGGGCTCCACCAAATCCCCCCAGGATGCCATAGAGCCCTTGTCTGGCCTTGCCTTTGTCTACTGTGGAAATTTCCTTCACGATCCAGCTTCTACTCACAGCTCTTCTGTGGCTTAAAACAATCCTCCCCTTGCCAAGAGAAAGCCATCTTTCCGTAATTTCCCCCACTCATCCTCAGTATCCTTTTCGCCTTCACCTTGAGATGGCCCCACACATTTCAAAGGACCACACTTGTAATACCCTGAATCTTCACTTCTCTGGCTTGCATCCCCCACCCTTTGTTCATAGAGAGATCACACATGTCACGTGACATCACTTCGGGTCCCCTAACTGCTCTGGTCACTCTCGGCACCCTAGTCCTTCAATTCCTTTCCTGGAGTCAGAGCCCTTGACCTAATGAAACCACAAAATAGCTACCATTTGCTTGGTTCCTACTACACATATGCTAGGCCCTCTACTAGGCTCTTTCTCATTAATAATTAACGATCTTTTAGTATCTATTATGTCAAGCACTTGCTAGGCTCTGTATTGATACTGTTATTAATTAAGATAATACAACGTGTACTCCATGGACACGAGGACTCTGCCTACTGGTTCACTGCTGTATATCCAGTCCCAGAACAGTGCCTTACTGAATGGACAAAGTATGATTACTGTTGCTGTTTTATTATTAATATTTATTGCATTCCTACTATGTAACAGGCCATGCGCTATATGCGGTACATACTTTGGTCTCATTAAGAGGAAGACATTGACATTCTGTCTCTCTGTCTCTGCCTCTCTCTCTCTCTCACACACACACAAAATTGAGGCTCCCAGGGGTTAAGTAACGTGCCTGAGGCTCGTGCTCCATCCAGTATAAAACACAGCCTCCCCTGGCAATTTGCAGCCCAGCGCGCAAAAACTTCACCAGGTGTTCCCAGAGTTATGTGAGCGGGCAGGAAAGTGGCAAAGGAGCTTCGGGTTCTACAACTACAAAGTAATAGATGCAGAGCAGTCACGGAAGCAGCCCTGAGGCACTATTTACAGGATCGCGAGTTCGGAGTTCACAGGCAGAGATCCCGAAATCACTACAGACTTTGGCCAGGAGGTGGCAGTCCTTTGCTGCAGCTGCCAAACCAGCCCACTAGCGGCTGGTTCTCTGGCAGCAACCGGAACAAAAGAGAATGCTCTGGTCCAGCCCTGTGCAGACCCACCCGCAGAGCCTCCTCCAGCGCTGTGGGGGATCCTGCGCCCCAAGCCTCTGCGGTATGAGAGGGGATGAACTTTCACGTGCTAAACTCCTCTGCATGTCAAAGCACCGAACCACGTGCATCATCCCTGTTAACCCTCACCAACAACCCTGTGAAATAGATCATATTCTCCCCGTCTTACAGATGAGGAAACTGAGACTCAAAAAAATTAAGTAACATGCCCAGGACCACATAGCTGGTAAGGGGAAGAGCTGGCTTCAGGCCAGTGCTCCTGACTCAGCACACAGTGGGTACAGAAGCAGGTACAGAAGCCCCCTCTGACCAGAGCATCTGAGACCCCTCAGACCACAAACACCAACCGAGGGAGACCATGAGCAAGTCTGTACAGTCATGAGAGGACCAGATGGGTTTCCTGTAGGCTTGAAAAGGTGCATCGTAACTAGCAGGTAAAGCACCTGACAGAACCTTTATCGCCGTCTGGTTTTATCATAGTTTTATCACACCGAAGTCCCAAAGGAGAAAACTGGGTCCAGGAGATGTTAAATGATTTACCTGGGTCCAGGAGATGTTAAATGATTTACCTAAGGTAAATAATAGCTAAAAAAAAATAGCTCCACAGATAAACAGAAGAGTCAGACTTTATAATACCAAGTCCTTCTTTCCTCCCCGTGATTCCTCTCCCGGTTAAAGTTTAAAGGACAATTCAGGACAAGCAAAGGGGAGTATGATTTTTCAAAGGCAATGTAAACTTTGTGGGGTTCTTTCACAAACGTCAGGCTGCATCACAGATGGCCGTTCCCTAGTTCAGATAAACTGCAAGGTTTAGAGAACCCTGCCAAGCTTTAAGATCCATCAACTCTTCCCAAAGGCAAACCCCCTAAGGGTCCCAGTCAGTCTAGGTGTCCTGACTCCTGATGGCTTTTCTGTCCCCTTCAGCCATTGCGCAGTCGTTGCATTCAGGTGTGCAAAACCGGGGGCACCTTCCTTCCCATCAGATCCTGCAGGGAAGGGAAGGTGGGCTGGATGGACACACTGTCCTGGGGCAGAAAGAAAACTGAATAAAGTAGAATTGTTGAGAGAACTCAGAGAGGCTGCAAGAGACCCAAGGATGGCCCTCAGGTGGGATACGTAGGAGCGACAGGTAACAGCAGCATCACCTAGAGACAAGGGCTCTGCATTGGGGAACCAGGGCTTCCTTCAGTTTGACTCAACCCAACAGGCATGTACTAATACCTCACTCCTGCCCTTTACAACATCTTGCCATGTGACCTGGGGAGAGCTAGCACAACGCCTCTGTGTCTCAGTTTCCCCATTGTAGAACAGGAATTGTTCCATCCTCGTCCTCTCCCCTGGCCCTACCTGGAGTTGAGGGCTGCGCCTGAATATACAGAAGCAGGTTCTTAAATGACAGCAGCTGAACAGCAGGCTGTCGGCAGGATAACGAAGGCCACCTGACACCTCCCTTCCGCCCCAGGCCCTGCCCCAGAGCCATTACACGCTGGGACAGGGCCAAGGTACTCAGCTCAAATTGCCAACAGGTCAGCACCTATGTGGCTTAGCACAAGGCAAAACCATTTTGCCTCGTTTTGGCTTAGAACAAGGCAAAATGGTTTCTAACGCAGCAGCCGAGGCTGAGGTTGGTCCAAAGGAAAACGTGCTGCCGATAGGACAACTCAGCACAAGGCAGATTGAGTGAGGATGTTTCCAGAGGCTCCTCCGTGCCAGGGCTTGGATACCCACCTGCGCGTGGCCCGGACTGGGGGGATCTGCCTGGAGACAGGCTAACAATTCAGAAGGCCCTTGAACGCCAGCATGATTTGTCATCTCTGAGAGCCTTCCACGCACTCAGGGCTACTGCATCACAGCCAGGCTTGTCTCAGGAAACTCACACCCTCCTCTCTTGACTCGTGATCCCCCAGCCCTCACTTCACGTCCCCTCTCATCACCTTACCTGTCATAGCTGAGGCACCCAAGAGAGAGTGTACTTGCTCCAACCTGGCAAAGGCATCAGCCTGCAGATGGAGAGGACATAGCAGCTTGCCGTCAGGTTGGGGGTGGGATGTAGGTACACGGGTCAGAACAGTGTGAGGTCCCTCAGAGCAGCCCCTGAGCACCTGAGGCAGCCGAAGGCTGAGCCCCACTCTGCAAGCTGACTGGAAGCAGCCTCTGGGTCCCCTGGCTCACCCAGAGATCTTTCCCCACCCCCTCCCTGGGGTTTTCCTCCCTGCTATGTCACCAGCCTTAGCAACCTAGCTGCCACCTGCCAGAGCCACAGAGGTCCTGTATATCCCATCACCTAGCAACAGCAGCATCCCTGCTCTAGGTTTTCCCAGAGAGACCATGGGAAGCCAGGGCTTTAGACCCCATGGGAGCCTGAAGCCGCCACAGGCCAGATCAGGACCAGAAAGCCCCTTTCTGTAGGCCCCTGCTTTTCTCCCTTCTTCTACACCCCAATCATCCCAGCTCTGCCCCTACCAACTTCTTTCCGGAATAAGGAATGCAGAGTCAGCATTGTGGAGCAGAAGAGAGAAGTAAGGCCCCAGGGGCAGGGTGCTTGGCAAAGAAAGCAGACAAAGCAGCTGGGCAGGTTTTCTGTTCCTTTGGCCTCTGTGAGCATTTGCCTCTTCATTGCCTCATTATTAGCCTGGTGGTACCCATTTCATTGTGTGGTTAGTAACCTCTTATCTGCTTCATCATCTCTGAGAGTTTCCAATTACCCAAAGGGAACTTGAGGCACAGAGAGGTTGAGGAGCATGCCCAAGGCCACCCAGCACGTGAGAAGACAGGGCAAGATGAGGACTCATACTCCCCCGGCTGGGTCTTTGTCTTCTCTGCAGTACACTTAATCCTCACCCCCATTTAAAAACAAGAGCTGCTTTATGTTTGATTCATCATCTCTGAGCTGGAAGGAAAACAGTTGAGATATTCATCTGTGATTTGGAGCTGAGCTAAACCCAAGCAGGAGTTTCTCGGGATCTAAACAGCAGGGGCTGGGCTTCCCTGGTGGTGCAGTGGTTAAGAATCCGCCTGCCAACACAGGGGATGTGGGTTCGAGCCCTGGTCCGGGAAGATCTCACATGCCGCGGAGCAGCTAAGCCCGTGCACCACAACTACTGGGTCTGCGCTCTAGAGCCCGCGAGCCACAACTACTGAAGCCCACACACCTAGAGCCCGTGCTCCACAGCAAGAGAAGCCACCACAATGAGAAGCCCGCGCACTGCAACGAAGAGTAGCCCCCGCTCGCTGCAGCTAGAGAAAGCCCGCTCGCAGCAATGAAGACTCAAAGCAGCCAAAAATAAATAAATAAAATAAAATAAATTTATAAATAAATAAATAATAAAACAGCAGGGGCTGAGGGTAATTGGTAAATAAAGGAAGGAGAAGCAGGTGAGAAAGGTGCAAAGCTAATGGAAGAGAGGGAAGAAGGGGTACTAATATCAATAAAGCCCCTACTAGGTGCCAAGCAGTGCAGTAGGCCCTTTCCTCAATACTCTGGGAGGAAGGTCTTCTTACCCTTGTTCATGGACGATTTAGCAGATTCAGGAACCAAGCAGAGTTGGGTTTGCCTTCAGACTGAGGAAGGACTGGGAAGATGCTGGGGGTAATTTCTGCATGTTGACTGCATGCTAATTATATGCAACTAGATTTCATTGCAGGGGAGCAGAGAATCAGAAGGACCCAGTACCAGCTGATGCCGACCAGATAGGTTCCTGAAACAGTGGGGAAATGAAAACAACTGTCCACCAAGTCCACAAGGCTGGCCCCAAGGGCTGGATCTGTTACTTACTTGCTCTGGGGCCATGGAGACCACTCAATCTCTAGGAGTCTTGGTCTTCTCTTGTGTAAAGTGGGGATAATTTCTCGGGGTTGTTTTGAGAGTATTTAATCCTCAGAGCATTCATGAAAGACATATAACAGTAGCCAACTGCAGAATTAATTTTTCTGCCTCCACATTTGGATTTTGGATTAATGTCTTTCTGCCATCAGTGGCCAACTGCGAAACAGGGAAAGAAGATTCTCTGAGTGAATCAGAAAATGGGTGGGTGTTTTTCAACTAACTAACTTCCACCCACGCACCCCACCTCCCACCTCGTCCAGCTCGGGCCATCCTGGGCTCTGGGGCCCCAGGTATTCTCGCCCTTTCATTTGACTCCAGACAGTAGGTGCCTCATTCCTGGATGAGCCCTGGGTCGGGCACCAGTGGGGCTGGCCCCATGAGTCAGGGCTCTGACGCAAACTGAATCAACAGAGCAGACGGGCCTGACCCAGCCAGTGGCCCCGACCAAAAGGAGAAGGCCAACACCTCTGCGTGCCCTGGGGTGCGGCCTAGGCTGTGGCAGTTGTGGCCAGGGGCTGAGTTCAAGCTGGGGATAAACAGAGAGACCTCCAACAAAGCAGAAGGAGGCACAGCTGGTCTTTGTCGGCCTCTCAGCCCTCTTCCCTCCATCAACTACAGGGCAAAACATTTCCCCTGTCTGGCTGGTTTTCTCTCTACTCCAGAGACCCTTTCAGCCTTGCACACTGTGATCCGGAAAGGACCCACCACAGTGTTGGGGGTGGGTCAGATCGCAGAACCTTACCTGGTAGCCACATCTCTCAGCCTCCCTCCCTCCTTCCCGCAGCTCAGGATTGATTCTGGACTGAAAAGCGACGCAGCTGCTCGGAGTCCCCATCTTTATCCTGCTCAGCAAAGTCACTGGCATTGATGTTACTCAGCTGCCACTCGTAGGCCTAAAACACACCCAACTCCCTACGCATTATCCCCGATGCCCTTGACTTTCAGCAGCTCCCCTCCCCAGAATTTTAGCAACTCTTCATCTCTGATCTCTGTGCTGGAGATGTTTGTCAGAGAGGCTTCAAGAAAAGCCAAAGGGCTTCCCTGGTGGCGCAGTGGTTAATAGTCCGCCTGCCGATGCAGGGGACACGAGTTCGTGCCCCGGTCCGGGAAGATCCCACGTGCCGCGGAGCGGCTGGGCCCGTGAGCCATGGCCGCTGAGCCTGCGCGTCCGGAGCCGGTGCTCCGTAACGGGAGAGGCCACAACAGTGAGAGGCCCGCGTACCGCAAAACAAAAAAAGAAAAGCCGACGAGTGGGCCACTAAATGGAAGAAGTCAGGCAGCATAAGAGTGAGAACAAAGCAGCAGGAGGATGGCAGTTTGAGCCTCAAACCCCTCAGCAGAACCAGGCGGCTGCATTTTTATTTTCTCTTTGACCCTCAGGTGCACGGCCCTGGATAAATCATAATCATTGATTTATGGCATTTTTCACTATTGGTCCATGCAGGGCTCCCTATAACTCACCACCTAGTTACACAGTTTCAGCAACGTAATAAGCCTCCATAAACCCACCACCCAAAACAAAAGCTAGAATTTAACAATAACCTACATCTAACCAGGAGATCCCCTTGCTGAAGTAGGTGGGCGAGTCCTTTTTGTTTATCAGTTCAACAAATCTTGATTGTACGCCTTCAAGAGGCCAGAGATGGTGCTAGAATCATCCTGAATTCCATGTTCACCATTTCTTTGCTTTTTTGTAATAAAAAAGATTCTGTGTTAGATGAACTCTTCTGGGACTTAATTTTTCCTTTAATATGAAATCGCTCACGCCGTTCAGCGTGAGCACCACACCTTGTGGCACCACAGTTCATGTGTTTTGACTGCAGCATTATATTTCATTGTGTGAATTACCTCAGTCAGCGTCTTCAAGGCTGGCCTGGGATTGAACCCTGAAACTGCAATCTTTTCCTTAATTTTTTCATTCAGCAAAGATTTATTAAATACCCACTATGTGCCAGGTATTGTAGGAGACAGCAGGGGTGCAGTAATGACCAAGATATTCGCAGCCTCTATCATTCTATCTTGCAGGGTTTTTTCCTCATTCTCTTTTGTTTTCAAAAAGGTATGGATTGTTTTTTCTGTTTAATAACCACTACTCAACTGATAGCGATTGAAAACGTATTAGCCAGGGGTACTAGGATCACTTCAGTTCAGAGATGAGGAATCCAAGGCCCCAGAAAATACAGACGGAAAGCCTCTTTTGTTCCCTCTGTCTCTCAGCTTCTAGCACAGTTCCAGACCCATCAAAGGCGAACAGTCAATATTTGCTGAAAACTAAACAAAGAGACTTACCCTACCTACTTCAACCAGTGCAGACATGTATGTGCAGGCAGATTCCGTGAGAAAGAATGAACTGACAGGGGATTGGCCACTAATTGGACGTCCTTGATACCCCTCCAACCTGCCCCTCCTGTAGCCTTCCACACCTCAGCAAATACCCTCTTGCTTGATCACTAAAAACCCACAAGCATCCAATCTATGGGTGAGGCCTATTGTCTTTATCTTCGAAGCAGAGTTGAATCTTCCCACCGCCCGTCTATTCATCCCGCCTTGCTATAGCCACACCGATCTCCATTCTGTTCCTCCAACACCAAGCTTGTTTCTGCCTGCCTGGCTACTTCCTGTCATTTAAGTCTCAGGCCAGAGGCCCTCCCTAACCTGACCCCTTCCCTAGACCTCCCATTTTAAGCATCCAGCCAGGCGCTGTCTCCCATCACCCATGTTACTCTCTGCATAGCACCCATCACTCTCTGGGTTTATCTGTTGACGACCTGGCCTCTCCTACTATCCCCCTGACTCCCCCACCCCAGGATACAGTATCTTGAGGGCAGGGCCTCACCTGTCTTGTTTGGGCACTTCTCCCATCCTTGCTGTAATTATTTCTCGTTTGTCTTTGAATCCACGGCTCCCAGAGCAGTGCCTGGTACAACATAGACACTCTAAAATATTTGTTTGAGACTTAACTATTGAATGCTACCCACTCTGGTTATCAGACGCGTCAATTCTTTTCACCTTTGTATCTGACTGAGTTAGACAAAAGGGCTTTGTAAACTGCTATGCGCCAATTGTGTACAGATTACTATTGGTAAGATTATCACCTGGCTCTGTAGCTACCTCAACAGACTCTCCAGAATCGTTCTCATCTTCATCCTGGAAGTAGTTCCCTATCCAGGCCCTGGTGATGGTGGAGGAGAGACGGCCCGGAAGGAACTACAGTGCAGAGCCCCGAGTTCAGTTCAGTGTAGCAGTCATTTACTGGGCCTTTACTAGGTACAAGCCGGATGCAAAGCACTGAAGGCACAAAGGCAGTAAGAAATAGAGACCACCCGACGCGAGAGTGCTAGAATAGAGCTCTGTGCCAAATGCCCGGGGGCACAGGACAGAAGGGCCAGGAAGAGAGTTCTCTCTGTGAACCAGGCACTTTCCACCAGATATGGCATCTCATCCTCACAGGAGCACTTTGAAGTAGGTGTCATTTTCCCCACTCTACCGAGGGGAGGGGAAACCTGAAGCTCAGAGAGGTTAAGTATGTTGCCCAAAGGCTCCCAGTTAATAGGAGGCACAGCTCGAATTCCAACTCAGCCCCAGCAGAGCCTGGCCTCGCCCAGCGCAGGGACTCCAGGTCCTATGCCAGACGAGGAAAGGAAAGAGAGAGAGTTCATGGGAGGCAGGAGGGCAGGAACTTAGGCAGCACCCTTCCCTAAGCTCTGCCTGGCAGGAAAGGGTGCAAGTACTTTGCACGAGAGCCTTTGTGTGCGGGCTCCTGTGTGTGCCCCTATGTGGCTGTGTGTATGCTGAGTGCACGTGTAGTGGTGCAAATGAGTGGAAGAACAGAGCCTTGTGTGCATTTGTGTATGTGTATTCACGATGACCTAAGACTACACTCACAGAAATACCTTAGTGTCCTGCTAGTTTTTTGTTTTTGTCTGTTTGTTCTATTAGGTATAACATATGTTCAGTAAAGTACTCAAATCTAAAGTATACCACTCAATGAATTTTTACACACGTATACCCCCATGTAACCAACACCTAGATCAAGATCTAGTTTTCCAACATTCCAGAAGGCTCCATTGTGCTCCTTCAAATAACCCCCAGTATAATCACTATCCTGACGTCTATCACCATGGATTAACTTTACCTTTTAATCATATATATGAAATAATACTCTTCTGTGTCTAGTTTCTTTTTTTCATTATTATGTCTCTGAGATTCGTCCATGTGTCATTGCATTTCACACTAGTTTATTCTTGTCTATTGCTGAATTATATTCCATTATATGAATACACCACAATTTATTCCGTCAGTGATTGACTTTGGGGTTTTTCCAATTTTTAGCTATTATGGATGAAGCTAGTATGAAGATTCATGTACAGGTGTTTTGCTGGACAGATGTACTCATTTCTCTTGGCCCTAATTCCTGGTCATAGAATCATAGAATACTGAGACTTCCCTGGTGGTCCAGTGGTTAAGACTCCGAGCTCCCAATGCAGGGGGACCGGGTTCGATCCCTGGTCAGAGAACTAGATCCCACATGCCACAACTAAAGGATCCCGCATGCCGCAACACAGATCCTGCACGTGACAACAAAGATCCCACGTGCCTCAACTAAGACCTGGTGCAGCCAAATTAAAAAAAACAACAACAAAAAAACCACAAAGAATCATAGAATAGTCATATGTTTAGCTTTAGTAGATTCAGCCAAACCTTTTTCCAAAATATTTGTACTAATTTACACTCTTAGCAGCAGTGTCTGAGATTTCCAGTTGTCCCACATCCTCAACAGCACTTAGTATTGTCAGGCTTTTAAATTTTAACCATTCTGGTGTCTCTGCAGAGATAGCTCATTGTGGTCTGAATTTACATTGGCCTGATGAGTGATGACGTCAAGCATCTTTTGGCACTTAACTGGCCATGGAAGTATCCCCTTTGGTGAAGTGCCCGTTCAAGTTTTTACAGAACTACAATATCTATCAAAGTAGGCGAATAATTGACAAAAACAGACAGGAGAGCAGAACCATCTTAAGAAACTCAGCAATACACACAACAGCCCAGCAGCCAGCTGTTTTTCAATTGCTAACTAGCTGCTACAATTAGTAAACCTGTTGTACCAGGTCATTTAGATGAATAACTGAATTTTATATTTTAAACCAATTATTTAGATATCATAGAGCCCCCCACCTTAGACTCAGCAGTGAGAAGGGAATGCAGATAAGAGCCCTTTCCTGGGCTCTTAGCCCCAGCCTGAGAGGTTCCCTCACTCAACTCACTGTTTTTCCTTCAATTACAGGATCCCGACAGCGATCAACCCCTGAACAGCCTTGGTAAGCTCAGGTCTAGCTTTCCTTTGTCTATCTCAGTTTCACTCAGTTACCAAGTAGATACTAGACCCCTCTTGCATGGTCCTCACCACCACCTCCAAGTGCTAAATGCTACGGGAGACATCCATCCACCATTCAACAAACATGTATCAAGCAAGTGTCATCTCCAGGATTCATTCTAGAAGTAGGAGGCATGGTCTCTGGGGATACAGAACCATCAAACCTAAAACGCCAACAGCAGTGATTTTCTAATTCATTCATTCAGTTACTTATTCTCTCATTCCTTCAACAATACTGTGAGTGCCTGCAGGGGGTAGGCCCTGGGCTGGACACGGGACTACAGCAGTAAATACGACAGCCAAAGTCCCTGCCCTCGTGGAGTTTACAGTCTGACCGTGTTGCCAAGGAACAAGCTGGACAAAGGTGTTTTCACTGGTAGAATAGAAAATGGCAGTGTTTGCCTGACTTACCAGAGAAAAATAAGTTAATAGATGAAGTATTCCCAAATATAGGGGATTATTTTCCTCCTGTTCCATTTTTTTAAACCATTGATACCTATGCCTGATAACCTGGATCAGCAAAACAAGTGAGCAGAGACAAATTAACATGACAGCTTCATAAGGAGATGACCAATCCCACTTACTTTGACGGCTTATTTATTTCAGGGTCACAAGTTAATAAAGATCACAAACGATATAATCTTCAGCAGGTAAAACAATGCCTAGTTTCTACTTTGGAATTTAATATATCAATATTCCGTGGTGTCCCCAAAGAACACTAGACATACAAGGGCTCCACCACCTGAGTAAGCCTGGGAACAGCCAAACCAGAAAACAATTAAGGGAGCTCGGGAGGGAGAAATCAGTGCCAAGTGAAGATTCTGAGGTTAAGAGTGATTACAAGTTGTGCAAGGACCAGGGAGTGAAACGGTTCATGTGGAAATGAGGCTGGCGGACTAGCAGTGGGAAGTCCATTTGGCTGGGAGAGGGAAGCCAAATTGCACTGCCTTTGAAAGCCCAGAGAAGAGGGTGATTCAGATACGGAGGTCACGGGGAGCCCTTGAGGGTTCTGGAGCAGAGACGTTATGGGATGAGAGCAATATGTCTGTCTGGCAGCATTGGGCAGGACAGGCTGGAGGAAGGAACAGTGGCAGGCAAGGAGGCTCTTCATAGCTCAGCGGGTTGGTTAACTTTATAAACAATAAACTTTATAGACAATAAACCAGGAAAACCCTTCGCTTCCTGATGATGTTCTCCATGAGAACATCAGGGAGGCAGAGACATTGGGCCCTGAACAAGGGAACTCATCAAAGGGCTCCCAATAAGTCATTCACTTCTGGGAAAACGAGCCAACCTTGTATCCCCAGAGGTAGGTGGTCAATGAAGAAATCATGCGTGAATAAATGAACAGAATGTCTCCATGTCCATGGCCGCAGGAAAGAGGACAGTGCTGAACACTCACTGCTGGAACTTAAAAAACAATATTACTAATAACCTACTCTGTTGCCAGGTCCTGATAATAACAGGCAATACCACCCCACATCTTCAGGGCCAGAGCTCTGTGTCTGAGGTTTAACCTCTCCCTATTGAGGAAACATAGAGTTTCCTACGCTTTCCCTATCAACACATCCAATGATATCCGCACGTATTAGGCACCAGTCTCTGGCAGGGTGCCACTCTCTGCTTTTGAACAGCTGAGGAAAGAGACAGAAACATAACTAGCCAACATTCCAGACAGAATAAAATAAGACCTGTAAGAAAGGCGGAAGGGATGTGCTGAAGAGAACAAGCAAAGAGCAAATCGTTTACTCATTTGACACATATTTCTTGAGTTCCTACTAGGGGCCAGGCACTGTTCTAGGCAGCAGGGACTCAGCAGTGAACAAAACAGACAAAAATCCCCATCTTCCTGGAGACTTCATTTCAGGCAGGGTTGGGAGGGGCTAGATGATATACAAAATATGTAAAATATACAGTACATTAGAGGTGATAAATGCTTTGAAAAAAGAAAACAGGGAAGGAGGATAGGAAATATTGGAAGATTGAATTTTAAATAGGGAGGTCAAAGAAGGCCTCAGTAAGAAAGCGACATCTGAAGAACAATTTGATGGAGGTAAAGGAGAAAGCCATGTGCAGATAAGGGGGAGGAGAGCTGGCCTATTGCTTTCCAGGCATTCTCAGGGTTGCTATAATTCCTGCCCTAGTTCTCCCTGGAGAAGTCCCCATGGCACCTCCCCAGCTTATTGCCTGCAAGGAGAGGGGACACCAAAGAGCCTATCCCTGATACTTTGTGAGAATTTAATCTTTCAGAGCCTTGCCATGTTCCATCTCCTTGGATAGCCACATGAAGTGGACAATATAGTTATTATTGCCTCTGTTTTAGACATCAGTAGGTCCCTCCTGGTCTCCCAAATCCCAGACTTGCTCTAGTCCATCTCCTCCCTGATGAAAGAGTCATAGTTCTAAATATTAATGTGATCATATCTCTCTGCTGCTTAAAAGCTTTCCATGGTCCCTCACTGCCCTCAGGATAAAATCCAAACCCCTTAGCATGACAGTCAAGACTCTCCACAAGCTGACTTTGCCAGCCCAGCTTCCACAACATGCTTTTACCCACCTTACATCCCAGGCACGCCAGCAGCTCACAGCTCCCAACACCCAGGCCTTCACCAAACTGGACCCACTCCTCCCTCTCCCATCTCCACCTAGAAAGGCCCATTTAACTGCCTTGATGGTGTCTGGTGGTACCGGCAATTGTGTCCTTGTTTGCCTCTTCCCCCAAATTGGAATCTCCTTAAAGACAGGACCTTTCTAGGGACTGGCTGTGTGTTGAACTGAGTTAGAGATGAAGGCCATTAGGTCACCTTCATTCACAAGTATTTATTAAGCTTCCACTAAGCACATGCTGTGCTGGCAGCCCCTGCCCTCCTGGAGCTTATAGTTTAATCAAAAGACAAGTCAGGAAAGAAGATACATGATAGTAAAGGGAAAGGGTACGTGCCTCTCCTGGGACAGATGCAGGTTAGACTGGACAGGATGAAACATCCTAGAGCAGGCTGTCAAGACAAAGAGAAGGTGCCATGGACTAGAGGAACACCTGTGAAATATGGACAAGCCTGGGTAAGTGAAAGGAGGTGGGGGGCCCCTATGCTGAGGAAGCTAAGCCTAGTCTGCAGAAATAACCCCAGCATCAACCAAAACGGTCCCCAAAGTTTTCCTGGGCTCCACACCAGGGGCTAGAGGGTGGGGAAGCTGTGGGCCTTGGCAGGGGTTGACCTCCGAGTACTGACTGCAGGCTCTTCCCCTCCCCCTCACAGATGTCACCCCCCTGCGCAAATCCCGCACCTCCCTGGAGACCTTCAGAAAGGTGGGGATCCCCATCATCGCAGCATTGGTGAGCCTGCTGACCATCATGACCGTGGCTGTCCTCAGTAAGTGGCAGCCCTCACCCCGGCCCCCATAACCCCTCCCCTGCCCTCACCTCAGAGCGCTCCCCACCTCAGCAGAGTCAAGGCCAGGTGATCGCATAGAGCTTTGTATCCACCCCTGCTCTGAAGGGAGCCTTCCTCTCAGAGCGAGAGGGAGATGAACTCAGCCCCCATCTACCCAGATGGATCCTATCCCAGATGATTTCTTCTGTGGGGAAAGCACAATTTGCACCAGTTACGAACCCACTCAGGCAATGGCACAGCAGCCAGGCCCCCCGCCTGCTCCTCCCCAAGTCTGCAGACAGAGAGCGGGGTGGATCCGCAGCCCTGCTGGGAGGAGCAGGCAGCATGTCTGCTTATGGGGAGGGAGACAGGGAGGACTCATCGGGGAAGATGCCCAGGCAGACAGCCCCTCTCCCCACCTTGAGCTCTGGCTTCACCGCGCCAGGAACCTGAGACCCACTGTTATCCCAGGCAGGCCACTCTGGAGCAAGGAAGAGTAAACTGAGCGAGCCCCGATTCCCACAGTCCCTCCCTTTCAGTCCGCACATCCTGTGACTGAGTCCCCATCTTCACCCACCCCCACAGTCACAGCAGGCTACTGACCGCAGCTTTCACGCAGGAAGTAGGGTTGAGGGGACCAGACTAGGAATCAGGACACCTGGGTTGGGGATCCCGGCGCTGCCCCTTCTTGCTGCTATGTGACCTTGAGTAAGTCCCTCAACCTCTCTTAACCTCAGTCTCCTCACCTGTAAAACATCCTGCCTCCCTCAGAGGGATATCAGAGAACCAATGAGGTAACGTGTGTAAAGTACGTGGATAAAAACCAAGTTGTGCAACAGTGTAGGTTATCACGTAGTGTGCAGAGATGTCGCCGAGGCCATGTGTTTGCTCCCCAGGCCAGGACGGCCTTCCAGGAGCCTGCAGCAGCCTTCAACTCGTTGGAGGACGCTCAGAGATCATCCGGTCCAACGCCTCATTCTCCACTTGGGCACTGAGGCAGTGTGGCAGTCGAGGACAGGGCTAGGACAGGTCCCCAAGCCCTGACTGGGCAGGTCCATTTCTACTTCGTGGCGGTGGAAATGTAGATACACAACACGAACACCACCCAGATCCCTGAGTGCCCGATCAGGACGTGAGATGCACATAACTCCAAATCATTCCTCTTGACCTTGGCTGGCCCAAAGCGGAGGTGGGTGTGCAGCGGCATCAGCAGATCTACTGTCCTAGGCCAGTTAGGCTCAGACTAATATTAAGATGAGCCTGCCTACTCTGAGCACGTACCCTGCCATAGTGGAGAGAGAAGACAGGGCCAGGTTCAGGGTGATCCAAGGCAGGTACAAGTACATAATGTAGAGTCGGGCTCTCCCTGTCCCAGAAGGCCCTTTGCAGCTTCCAACCCTAGACCCCCAGGTTCTGCAACCAGAGGAGGTAACGTGAACTTCCATCCTGGGCTGGGCTCCCTCAACCTTTTGGCTTCTGCGGGCTCAACTGGTGACGCCGTGTCCTGGCTTCACCTCAGGAGGCAGGAGGGACCCCTCCTCACCCAGGCTCCTGACCACGAACCAAACTCTGAAAGTCCAGGAAATATCTGACTGACCTGCTCCTTCGCCCTTGCTTCTCAAACCAGGAGCATCGGAGCCATAAGATCACATTTTGAGCTCCTTCAGGGAAGGTGTGGAGAGGCAGCAAAGAGCTTTAGAACTAGACAGACACTGATCAAAATCCTGGCTCTAACACCTGACTGCTACGTGGCCTTGGGAAATAAACCCTAACTCTCTAAACCTCCATTTCCTTATTTGTAACGGGAGTTCATAATGGCACCTGCCTCCTAAAGTTGTTGTCAGGATTCCAGGTGACAGTGCAAGGAAAGCACTTAGCAGTGATAAGCAGGGCCATCAGCAGACTTGTGACCACCACTCCTAGGGTCGGCCAGGGGTGATGCTGGGCTGCAGAGGGGAGCTTCAGGCCAAGGGAGAGTTCAGTCAGGCAGGAGGAGCTAGGACAGTTTGGAAAGTATGGAAATATCTGCTCCCGGAGGACTTTTTTTTTTTTTTACAATATTTTCTTGGCTTTTTTTTCTTAACATCTTTATTGGAGTATAATTGCTTTACAATGTTGGTTTCTGCTGTATTACAAAGTGAATCAGCTATACATATACATACATCCCCATATCCCCTCCCTCTTGTGTCTCCCTCCCACCCTCCCTATCCCACACCTCTAGGTGGTCACAAAGCACTGAGCTGATCTCCCTACAATCTTCCAGTCCAAGAACATGGTATATCTCTCCATCTGTCTGTATCGTCTTTAATTTCTCTTATCAGTGTCTTCTAATTTTCTGCATACAGGTCTTTTGTCTCCTTAGGTAGGTTTATTCCTATATATTTTATTCTTTTTGTTGCAATGGTAAATGGGAGTGTTTCCTTAATTTCTCTTTCAGATTTTTCATCACTAGTGTATAGGAATGTAAGAGATTTCTGTGCATTAATTTTGTATCCTGCTACTTTACCAAATTCATTGATTAGCTCTAGTAGGTTCTGGTAGCATCTTTAGGATTCTCTATGTATAGTATCATGTCATCTGCAAACAGTGACAGTTTCACTTCTTCTTTTCTGATTTGGATTCCTTTTATTTCTTTTTCTTCTCTTATTGCCGTGGCTAAAACTTCCAAAACTATACTGCATTTTCTGAGGACTTAAAAACACTAGACTCCTTCCCATCATCTAAGACAGCAAAGGAGCAATAGAATTTTGAAGGTAGGAGGCAGAAGACAAAAACAAAGCAAAACACCTACCTCCTAATGGGTCTTTCAACCCCAGATAAAAACACCAAATCCTAGAACTGCACTTGATAGTGATGAGACACTTTCACAACCACCAGCTCATCAAACATTCTCTGCAACCCTGTGAGGCCCAGAACGGGGAAGCGATTGGTCTAAATTCACACAGTAGGTGGCAGAGCCAGAACTCAGGTCTTCAGACTCCAGGCCCAACGCTGTCTTCTCCCTCTGCAGAGGCACTGTGCCAGCACTTGGGGTTGGGAGGCTAGTGGGGACTGTTTCTAAATTGCTCCCCATACATGATCTTGATTGACTCCTCAGCCATCTTTAGGGATGGGACAGATGTTATTATCTCCGTTTTACAGATGAGGAAACTGAGGCTCAGGACCAAGAACACCAGCTCCTAAGTGACAGAACTGGGCCTGGAACCCACATCTGCCTGTCTCCAGGCCCAGCATGTTCTCAGGGAAACAATCTCTCCTGCCCCTGGGCTGCCTGCCTGACCGTCAGCCCTCTCTGCCCCTCCCTGCCCTTGTCTTCCAGTCAAGGTGGTTCTGGACAATTACTTCCTCTGTGGGCAGCCCCTCCACTTCATCCCGAGGGAGCAGGTGTGTGACGGCCAGCAGGACTGTGCCTCAGGGGAGGATGAGCAGCACTGTGTCAAGGAATTCCCCCATGGGCCTCCAGTGACAGGTGAGTCCAGGGGCTGTGGGGCCAGGGGAGTGGGAAGGGCAGGAAGTCCACTCAGGTCCCCTTGGTCCACTGCACAGCATCTGCCACCTGACTAGTCACTTTCCTTCCCCGTTGTAAGGTTCTTAAAAACAGGATCATGTCTTGTCTACTAGGTCCCCAATATTTAACATGCAAACACTCAGTAAATTTTGACGAACAAATGTGGGCCAGAGGGAACAGGAAATTGTAACTGAGCCTGCCCCATTCCTGCTGCTCCTGGGTGCTGAATGGAATGACCTCAGGGAGTTCCCTCCTTTCTCTGAAATCTGTTATTTCAAGGGGACTAGAAAGAGACCATTAAGGCCGTTAGCCAGCTATTGATCCCTCTATTCATCAGGTAAGTGTTTATTGTAACACATTATGGAACAAGAGTGAGCTAGGTCCTTCAAAGAATACTGAGATGTTTCAAACAGGAAAACCCATGTTATTTCTTGGACTGTTCTAGCCCAACTTGATCCACCTATTACTTGGGCTCTGAAAAGAAAAGACAGCCCAGGACACGGGTGATGGGGCCTTTTGTGGGGCAAGGCTGAGTAACTTCCTGTGTATATGCTCTTTTTTATGTGTATTTGCTCTTTTTTATCAGAAGTCAAATGCCTATGGGCCCTGCCACCCTACTGCCAATAGCACTCCCCTCTCTGACCTTACACGGTAAAAGAGCGACAATCCTCTTTGAGAAGTTTTCCCAGGCTAGGCAAGCTGTGTGAACTATGGGTAGGGAAGCCATGTAATACATCATCAAAACTTATACATATAAAGAGCTATTAATAATTATGCCAGGGCAAAGGTCAAAATGCAGATTGTCCCCAGGACATCTGGTCACCCTAGCTACCGTCAGAATGAGACTCAATCTGGCAAAGCCAAATGGAGGAACTTCCCTTGAGGTTGAAAGGGTTGGTGTTCTGTGATGCTCCCCAGTTCCTGGTAGGGTTTGAGCTACCGGTTTGGGCTGGTCACATGATAAATTCTCTGGGAGATAGGCCAAATGGGTCCCTGCCCTGAGCTGACCCGGGTTCCTCCCCTTCCAGTCCGCCTCTCCAGGGACCGATCCACCCTGCAGGTGCTGGACCTGGCCACAAAGAACTGGGCCTCCGCCTGTTTCGACAACTTCACAGAAGCTCTGGCCAAGACAGCCTGTGGGCAGATGGGCTATGACAGGTACCCAGCCCAAGGCTCTGGAGGCTGTCACCTCACCCTATGACCTCTCTCCCTTTCTTTCTGCCTTCCTCTTTCCCTTTTCCTCTCCTTCCTTCCTCTTTCCTCCCTCTTTCCTTAAAAATATAGGTATTGGAGTCAGACAGAGCTGCTTTTGAAGCACTTTCCCGTATGAGCAGCAGGAAGTTAAATCTTCTAAGCCTCAACATGTTTAAGAGTTACTGGGGGAAGAGTTACCGGGGGAAGAGTTACTGGGGGAAGCAATACCAACCTCATAGGATGGTTAAGAGGCACCAGAGAGAGGATATCTGGTGG
>NW_020173774.1:3847234-3853432 GCF_003031525.2 Neophocaena asiaeorientalis asiaeorientalis
GCATGTGGCTGTCCCTGCCCCAGAATACAAAAGTCTTATTTACTTATTCAAAGTCCCATTGGTTAAAATTTAGTTTAAATGAACCTGATTTCACTGGGCCTCTTCATCAGCAATCTCAGTTTTCTCAGCAAATTTCAAAAGCAGTTTTAAATCTTCAGTGTATGAAAAAGGATATAATTATAAGAAGGGTAATTAGCATTACGTATTTATATTCATTTGATCTTGGCAAAAACCAGAAAGGTAGTTATTATTCTATCTATTTTAGAAGTAGGTTCAAAGAAGGTAAGTAACTTGCTCGGATAGTAGCTGGGAGCGAGAGGGCTGGCATTTGTGCCCAAGACCCCCTAATTCCTGGGCATCAGAAGCATCTGTTTCTCGGTTGGGTAATTCTCTCTTCTCTGGAGGTTTCATTTATAAAGGGAGGGGAGGGGAGGGGAAACAGTTGACCACTCAGAGCCTAACTGGAGAGGATAGAAAAGAACCCATGAATTCAGTTGCACAGGGGATAATCTCTTCCTGGCAAGCCCCCAACTTCAGGATCCTGAGAAACTGGACGCAGAGACTAGGTAGAAAAGATAAATCTTAAGCAGACCTCATCTATCAGTCAATCACAGAACCCGCTTCCATCAATCCCTAGAGCAGCCTCAGGCCCTTTTTCAGTAAGTGCTGCGGGCAGCCATTACTGATCCATCAGACCTATTTGCCCCTCCTGCTGTCTGGTTATCAGGCTTCTCCTGCTCTCTGCCCTCCATGGGGTGCAACATTCAGTACCCGCTGAAGAGGATACCCTACCACCTTCATTTTCAAGGAGAGCTGGGAAGGCACGTCCTGTCCCTGCTGTCTCCCCTCCCCCAGCAGCCACCCCAGCCCAGCCTTCTGGCTGCAGCCCCCCCTCCTCCCTACTGCAGTCCAGCCAACTGCAGCGTCAGCTGTACCAGCATAGCAGGCTGCAGCTTGATTATGAAACCAGGGTGTCTCCAGGGGCTCTTAAGGTAAAAGGCTGCTGCAATTTCTGTCCTTCTGGAGCTCTTTAAGGCACCAAGCCATCTCTATCTTGAGCTCTACAAGATCAAAGCTGGTCAGAATTATTCATCAGGATGTAACTGGTGAACGGAGGCTAACTCTCCTGGGAATGTCCATTTCCACCATGATTCCTCCTTCTGGGTCTCAGATTTCCCTGGCTAGGAGGCCCTTTTTGTCCCAGGACCACAAAACCCTAGATGGCTCAACGTGGGAAGGACTCTAGAGATCATCTGGTCCACCCATCATTTTATAGAGAGGAAAACTGAGGCTTGGAGAGACCCAGAGAGGGAATATGACCTACCAAGGGTACATAGCAAGCTAGTGTCAGAGCCAGGACAAGAACCTCAGTCCTGAGGGCTCTCAGCACAAAACCCCACACTGCTAGACTTCAGTCTTCCAGGTGCCTTGCCTGGGTCATCCAGGTAGTGCCAGATTCCTGGCTGGGAATGTGAAAATGTGCCAGTCAGCCAGTGCCTCGGGTTGACCTGAGGCTGCATACAGAGTTTATACCAGCTCTGTATAGAATGGCTGGATGGGGAAGGATAGGAGAGATGGGAAAGAGGCAGATTCAGTGCAGGTACCATCAGAAAGATGGGATTAATCAGGGAACCCTTCCTGGAGGAGGGAAGACTTACACCCAAGGTTTGATAAAGACAAGCATGGACTAGAGGAGAGGAAGAGGGAGAGTGGTCCAAATGAGAGAAATGTTTGTCTAGATGCATGTGAAGCCAGATCTTGGCCTGTCCTACCTCCAAAGGGACCATAAATGTACCCCACTACCAAATTTAGATCAGATGCCTTGTTTGGAGAGCAACATATCCACATTCAGTTCCCTCCAAGGTGAGGGGAGAGCTAACCTGGCTCCTTTGCCTCCTTGTCCCCCTCGCTGTGAACCAGAAGAAACCGCTGGGACATTTGGAATAGGGGCAGAGCCGGGAGTTATAAAAGGACATCCGTAACATTTCTCCAGGGCTCTGGGTTCAGGACCAGGCTTCCCTGCCTGAGAAAGCAAGTCCACATCAGCACTGTGCCCAGGGCTGAATCCTGGGATGCCAAGGGACCATCCCTTGTCATCTAGCAAAGCAGTCACCACCCTCACTGACCAAGGCCACCTCCACTCCCCTGCCACGCCGTACCCAGAATTCTCTGCGGCCCCCTCTCCTGGGAGTGGGGACTACTTCTACCCTCTTGGTCTAAACTCCTGCCCCAGCTCACATCTCTCCCTCCCTCTCTTTCTCTCCCAACATAAGCAGCAAACCCATCTTCAGAGCCGTGGAGATTGGCCCAGCCCAAGACCTGGATGTTGTCAAAATCACAGAGAACATGCAAGAGCTTCAGGTGCGAAACTCAAGCGGGTAAGTGAGAGGACACCTCTGGCCCACAAAGGCTCACATGTGGACGATGCCATCGGGGCTGCAGCCAGCCCACCCTGAACAGACTTAGCAAGAGAAACTTAAGCCAGACAACAAAAAGAACTCCTGGCCAGGCAGACTGTCAGATACCAGAAGCTAGAGCATCACATTTCTGAGAGGTTTTCTGTATTGACTCTTTGTTTTAATACAAGGGGCAGCTGGACAAAGTGTGCTGTCCACAAGCTGGTGGCCTTTCATCAAATAAGAAAACCAAATTTGTTTCCTATGGCCTTATGTTCCCTATTAAGCCCAAGAGGCAAGGTTCCAAAGGCCACTTTGTCCTTCCTGCCTCTCATCCAGGCCAGAGTAAGCCCTCCCCACATTTCCAGCTCTCCAGAGGAGAAGCTGCTTGGCCTCTGTCAATGTACCATTCCCGTGCCTACCACCCCGAGTCAGAGCCGGGCATCTTCTACAGGAAAACTGTCACCCTGCAGCAGAGTGACTCAGAGAGGATGCTGGCTTCTTAGCATTCAGGGATGTTGCTGAGGGCTGCTTATTCATCAAAGAGTAAATCTTGAAAAGGATAGGACTAGGAGCAGAATGATCATTTGCCTGGAATTTCATCGAAATCCCATTCCTCTTCTGTTTGGAGAGCCCGCAGTACAGCAGACACTGCCCCAGCCTCTGCTCTCTTCCATCTCAGGCTGCCAAGAGCCCGGGGTGGGCTGTGACTCAGGCAGGGCCCAGCACATAGTAGATGCTTATCAGTAGTGCTGTAGAATCCAATTGCATTAAATCGCACTGAACTGGGTGCAAGTACGGTGTCTATACAGCCCCACCATTCAGGTTCCATACTTCCTGGCTCCTGGGAGGGGACTTTAATCAATAGTGCTGGGAGACCTGAGTCCCTGCCTCCCAGCCAAGGGACAAGCAGAAACCACAGGACGCCTGTGTCTCCCTTCCAGCCCCTGTCTCTCAGGCTCCCTGGTTTCCCTGCAGTGTATTGGTGAGTACGCCCCATCTCTGAGGGGTTGGGTCCTGGGCCAGCAATAAGCAGGGAAGAAGAACTTCATCCTCATTCTTAAATCCCTCAGACTTCAGGTGTCACTCTGTTTTGTCCCAACCTTACTCCCTTGGCCCTGGGCTTGTAGGTAACGCTCCTTCAAGAGGTTGACAGTAAGAACTCCCTCTTACTGTCCACACACAGTCCCACAACCTGGGCAGAGACCCAGGAGAGTGAGTAGGAAAACCGGAAAGGGCAGGATTGGGCTTCCACCCGCTCCCACCCCTGGCCAGGGCCCACATAACCTCCTTTGTCACAATCAGCTCATCTGTCCAAGATCTGATTACCCACACCCGATTTAGCAAAGATTCGCCGAATGTTACAATGTATCAGCACTGCCAGGCCTCTGTCCTCAGGAGCTAATGGCTGAGCAAAGAGAGAGGTGCAAGGCCACGTGCAGGAATTACCAAGCTGAGCAGTGGTCCCAGCTGACATGCTTCAGAGAGAGCTGCACCTGGGGTGGGGCGGGGGGAGGGTCAGGAGACCTGGGCACCAGGTCCACTGGCTTCCAGTGTGACCTTGAGTAATTCACCTGACCTCTCTGAAGTTCATCTTCCCAAGAAGCCCTTTAGTCCGACTACCCAAGAGGATCCCGGGAGAACCCCTAGCTCTGAGAGGAGATCAGAAGGCAAAACAAGCACTGTAGCCCTGCTCATCCCACCAGCCTCATGGGAGGACCGAGGAGAGCCTGGCAGGATGGCCAGAAACTGGGCCGCCTAAGAGGAGAAAGGCCATCCTCGCTGCCTTTGCAGTTAAACAGCGTATATGCTTCCTTGTGGGATGCTAAGACTCTTAGCCATTATCACGTGACCCCCACGATACCTAGTGAGTGAGGGCTGACCCATGGGGGCTGGTCAATGAATGAATGAATGAATGTTCACCTCACTCGACGTGCTAAGCTGAACAACCCTGGAGTCACAAAGAGGCTTAAGCCACAGACCCTCCCTTGAGGAGCCTTCTGTCTCATTGGGAAGACAAAACCGAACCACGTCAACAAGAAAAGCTGGCCAACACCCAGGCAGACTGTGGAAATGCCAAGAGAGGAAAATCCCCAGGGATTACGTGACCTGGAGGAGGTGCCCAGGCTAAACATCACAGAATGAACTGTAGGCTCCAGGAAGGGAGGGACCATGTCCATCTCTCTGTCTTGTCCACCACTCTCTTCCCAGCATCCTTGAGACACTGTAGGCACACAATTCACATTTGCTGAATGATCGGTGATCTAGATAAACAGGAGAGGAGACAGCATCTCAGGGACAGGCCCCTCCTGGAGCAAAAACAGAAAGACTTTTTAGGGAGCTAGCAGCAGATCGATTTGGCTAGACAGAAACTTTATATAAGGACAGCAGAAGGCTGCCAGAAGGGGGAATTTAAACTCTTCCCTACAGACAAAGGGGGATGCTGAGGGGCTCTGAGTCGGGGAGCGAGGTGACATGTAGAAAACAGTGTTTGGAATTAGATGGCATTTGAAAAGCCCCTGCCAGGCATAGGCCCAAAAAGGGTGGTAGCCTTTCCCCCTTAGAACCACCACTGTGGCAGCGACTGCCAGAAGGATTGGAGAGGCTGAGAACAGGACGGGGAGGTGGAACTGGAGGTTTTTTTAAGAGTTTGCGAGTCAGATGTGAGAGCCAGGAGAGTGGGATGTGAAAGAGGGAACAGGATGTCAAATTGGGAGACTCTCTCAGCAGGGGGAAGGGACTTGGAGAAAGGTGAGTTCAGGATGGGAAGATCCATTTCTGGAACTTTCTTCCCACTCTCCAATCCCAAAGCAGCCTGTGGGCGTCTGTTTACTGTTACTCAGTGGGAGGAGCTGGGGACACCCTTTTGGGCAGGACTTTCATAATTCTGCATCCCTGTTTAGTTTGAAGGTCATGAACGCCGGCACAATGGACACGCCCATGTTCACAATATCAACTCCTAAACTCAAACAAAGCGGAAAAGACAAGAAAAAGGAGAGGGAGATGGGGGGAAAGCCCGTGGTCTGGGACACTCAATGTCTCCCTGTGAATAATTCAAAATTGGCGTGGTCCTCCCACCCCGACCCAGCCCCCGGTCCCAGTCCTAAGGGCCCTGCTCAGGATAGACTGGGGGCTCTAAGGGGAGGCAGTCCCCACTCGCAAGAGTCTGACTCCTGCCTTCTCCCTCCTTGCTACTGAGTCCAGCCTGCGGAAAGAGCCTGAAGGTCCCTCGGGTGGTGGGTGGGGAGATGGCCTCTGTGGATTCTTGGCCTTGGCAGGTCAGCATCCAGTATGACAAACAACACATCTGTGGAGGGAGCATCCTGGACCCGCACTGGATCCTCACGGCGGCCCACTGCTTCAGGTAAGGCCCACATGAGGGCGCCTCGGGGGTCAGAGCCACAGAGGGGCCTGAGTGCCTGGGTCCCCTGTCTCCCAACTTGTTTTCTGATGCCCTCCCCCACCCCACCCCTTCCCCTAAAGACCATGCACCAGGGTGTGGCCACCCCAGTGAGACACTGGACATGAGGTCCTTTGTTAGGCCTTGGGGGTCTGAGCAGAGCTGGTCACCAAGGCTGACCTCTTCCCTTCCAGGTGGGAAGCCACCAGGTACCCAGTGTCCTCACTCTACCCCCATATCATTCACTGCACAAAAGCTCTTCTCATCTGCCTGGAGTCCTGAGAACTCTCTCCCTTTTTGCCAGTCTTCCAGGAAGGGGTTCCAGGTCCAGAGTCACTGTCACTCCTTCATTATATTCAGAAACTTTAAAAAAAAAAAAAAAAAAAAAAAGAAAAATTTTTT
>NW_020173774.1:3853502-3857451 GCF_003031525.2 Neophocaena asiaeorientalis asiaeorientalis
CAAAAAATTTAAAAAAAAAAAAAAAAAAAAAAAGGATAGATTCTCTTACAGGCCAGTAGAGACAGGACTGCCCATACCTCTGGGGAAAGACTGCTCCAGGTCCTCTTCACCTTCATTCATTCATTCATTCATTCAACACCTATGAGTACCTACTAGGTACTATGTACCCTCATGCATTAGACTCCATCACTGCCTTGGAGGAGCACACAGTGTAGGCCTGTGATTTTTAACCTTTTTGGAGAATCTGACAAAAGCTATAAACCTTGCCCTGGAAAATCACTCCCGCACACTCAGCTGTGTCTGGTGTTGGGAGGAAGACAAGTGCAAGTGCCGCGTGAGTAGCAGAGCCAGTAAAAAGCACTGGAGGAGAGAGTGTCAGGACCCAGAGCTCAGGCACTGGGAACAGCCCCTTCCCCAGCCCTCCAGTTAGAAGTTTCTTTGGGAAGGTTTCTCCAGGGAAAAGGAGCAAATTCCCCTTTAGAATTTGACCTGTGGTAGGTGATTCCTCAGACTGCCCCTTCTCCACCACCCCTGCCCTCACCATCATTACCTCCCAAGGCAGGGGCAGCCAACACCCCACTCCCCAGGGCCCTGGGGACCCAGCCTCTGGCAAAGCCTCCTCATGCTTGGCTCAGTCTTGAACCGCACTATCTCCGTCCCCAGGAAGCATCTCGATGTGTCCAACTGGAAGGTGATGGCAGGCTCAGACAAACTGGGCAACTTCCCATCCCTGCCTGTGGCCAAGATCTTCATCATCGAGCCCAACATCACGTCCCCCAAAGAGCAGGACATGGCCCTCGTGAAGCTGCAGCTCCCACTCACGTTCTCCGGTGAGAGCTGTCACCTGGGAACAGAACTCCAACTCTGCCACTAGCTCATTCACTAAGCGGCCTTGGGCACATCACTTCTCTTCCCAAGACCTCAGTTTGCCTATTGTTTCTTGCAAATGTATCGGCCTAACATCATGGAAGCCATGAGGCCTCCCCGAGCTATCAGCTGACACCCGACCCCACCCCTGCCAGATTCTTCTGAGGTCTGTTTTCTCCCCGTGCAGCACCTCAAGAGAGAATCACAGATTCATCCAATCTTGGAGTTGTGAGGGACCTAAAAGATGACCTAACCCATCCTCCACCCCGACCAATGGCAAAAGCCGGCACAATCTCCCTGCCAAGGGGTCACTGGGCCCATTTGCTCTCCTCCAGGGGCAAGGACTCATTACTGTTAAGGCAGCCCATCTCTGTTCGATGACTCATGTTTACATTGGGTAGTATTTAGATCAGCCTTTCCAATGGCAGCTTCCACAGGACACTGGTCCCTTGGGTAAAAAAGGGTTCCATTCTCATATAAGTTTGGAAAACATTTTTGTACTATAGCTCTCTTCCTGGAGCACATTAGTATATTAATGATATGAGAAGTTTTTTAAATTTGTTTAACTCACATTTTCTAAACTTCTTTGACCACAGAACCTTTTTCTCATGCCACTTCTATTAACATCCCATGAAATGTACGTTACAGAAACCATGGTGCCAACACTTACAGAGGGCTTAGCTGCCAGGCTCTCCTGAACCTTGGGTCCCCTCTTCCTCTTTGCTCCTGGTAGACACAGTCAGGCCCATCTGCCTGCCCTTCTCGGATGAGGAGCTCCCTCCAGCCACCCCACTCTGGATCATCGGATGGGGCTTTACAGAAGAGAACGGAGGTAAGTTCCAGGCTCAGGACCACAGGACTAAGTGAGCAGCTCCTGAAAGTGATGGGAAGGAGGACCATCCTTTAGAAAAACCTATCCTGGAGGTCCAAGCACCCAGGTACCAGGCAACCCAGAGAATATCCTGGGCTGGGGTTGAAGGCAAGAATGGGAATGTGAGTGTGTTTTCAACCTGCAGGGAAGATATCTGACATACTGCTGCAGGCATCCGTCCAGCTCATTGACAGCACGCGGTGCAACGCAGAGGATGCGTACCAGGGGGAGGTCACCGAGAAGATGCTGTGTGCAGGCATCCCAGAGGGCGGTGTGGACACCTGCCAGGTGGGGTCTCCAAGGATCATGAGGGAATTATAGAGGTAGGGGATGTCTGCCCCGAAGAAAAAGCTCAGAGGATGAATGCCCCCCATGAAGTCTTGCATATGGTGGGCACTCACTATGTGATGAAGGGAGGAAGGAGGAGAGGGAGGGAAGGACTATAGTCAGATAAAGATATAAAGACAGATGGATGGATAGATAGATAGATAGAAGCAGAAAGATTTCAAATGTATATTTCACATGCAAAGATGATGTTACACTCCCCAACCGCTCTTTTTTTTTTTTTTTTTTTGGTTATGTTGGGTCTTCATTGCTGTGCGCGGGCTTTCTCTAGTTGCGGAGACAGTGCGCGAACTTCTCATTGTCGTGGCTTCTCTTGTTGCAGAGAACGGGCTCTAGGCGCACGGGCTTCAGTAGCTGTGGCATGTGGGCTCAGGAGTCGTGGCTCGCGGGCTCTAGAGCGAAGGCTCAGTAGTTGTGGTGCACGGGCTTAGTTGCTCTGCGGCATGTGGGATCTTCCACGACCAAGGCTCGAACTCGTGTCCCCTGCATGAGCAGGTGGATTCCTAACCACTGTGCCACCAGGGAAGTCCTCCCCACCCGCTCTTACTTCCCATCATTTAAAAGAGTATGAGCCCCTAGAGGGCAGGAACCCCAGGTCTGTTTTCTCTACAGCTGTCCTCAAGCTGCTGAACTACATTAGAGAAAACCCATCTTATGCTGGATGAGCCCTGGTGCACCATCCCCTCAGCCCATCCCACTGGCCAATCCCTGAATATATTCTCACATACCCACCCAGAGGATTTTCTGGACCATTTTCATTAAAACCCCAAACCCTACTCCCACACCCATTCTCAGTCATTGAATTCCTTCACTCGAGAGGCATCTCTTACTCTCTTGATGACTTGATGTCAGGTAAATGCTGAACTTTGGGGACATTGTCTTCCCTCAGGGAGCTCACAGTGGGCAGGGGGGTGAATAAACAGGCAGTTCAGTTATAGAGTTATCGGATTCTGAGGGAAGAAGCCCCAGGGGCTATAAGAGCTGGTAAGAAGGACACCCAAATAAGTGCACTTTTCACTATCTGACATTTCCTTGTCTGTTTTGTTGTTTGCTTGTTTCCCCCTCACCCTCTCTCTCTGTCTCTCTGTCTCTCTTTCTCTCTCCTCTCTATCTCTCTCTCTCTCTCTGTTTCTCCATGTGATTCCAAGTTCCCTTAGGGCAGGGATCTTCTTTTCGTTGATTGAATCCCAATTGTCTAGAACAGTGGTTGACACGAAATAGGTCCTGAAGTGGTCCAATAAATCTGGGAACTACCAGGTTAAACAAAGATAATCACAGGGCTTCCCTGGTGGCTCAGTGGTTAAGAATCTGCCTGCCAATGCAGGGGACACGGGTTTGAGCCCTGGTCCGGGAAGATCCCACATGCCACAGAGCAACTAAGCCCATGCGCCACAACTACTGAGCCTGCACTCTAGAGCCCGAGAGCCACAACTACCGAAGCCCACACACCTAGACCCCGTGCTCCACAATGAGAAGCCCACACACCACAATGAAGAGTAGCCCCCGCTCGCCACAACTAGAGAAAGCCCGCACGCAGTAACGAAGACCCAACGCAGCCAAAAATTAATGAATTAATTTAAAAATAAATTTAAAAAAAAACTCGACAGTGGTTTAAAAAAAAAGATAATCAGTCTCCCTTACCATAGAACCCCTTAGAACCCAAGTTGTGGATCTCCGAGAGAAGGCTAAGAGCACACCCACAACTTACTTGACCACAGAACACTTTTGCCCCAAAGGGAAGGGCATTGCAGGATGCAAGAACAACAAGCACAAGGGGTGAGGGTGGAACAGCAGAGCGCACTGGAGAGCAGGAAACAGATGGGCCAATGCAGAGAGGGGAGGAAGGAGAAGCCCACCCCACCACCC
>NW_020173774.1:3857569-3863154 GCF_003031525.2 Neophocaena asiaeorientalis asiaeorientalis
CACCCCTCCACCCCCGCCCTCCCTGCCCTCTCCAGTAACCCCTGCCTCCCACAGGGTGACAGTGGTGGGCCTCTGATGTATCGCTCTGACCAGTGGCAAGTAGTGGGCATCGTGAGCTGGGGCCATGGCTGTGCAGAGCCGAGTACCCCGGGAGTGTACACCAAGACCACTGCCTATCTCAACTGGATCTACAATGTCCGGAAGGTGAGCACGTTTGCTCTACCTGTTGTGCCCTCCCTCCCTTCCTCTCCTCTGAGGGTACTAAACCATCCTTCGTGGCTTAATGCCTCTGAGATACCCCCTTACATCCCCAACAATCTTCTTTCCCAGCAAGTGACAACCTGGGATGCCACCATTATGAAATTCCTTAGATCAGAGATTCCCATTAAATACAAAGAGTATGGGACACACCCAGCTTTACCATTCTCTGTTCTCCGGCAGAATGAGACTATCAGACATTTTCCAGAGAACTGATTCTGACAAGAAGCTGGGTGGAAAGGCCTCTAGAGGGTAGAGAGATGAGCAAAAAGCTTCAGTAAAGGAGATTAATTTTGCATGCCACCATTTTGTCCATTTTCAAATCATCTGATTTCTTTGTTGGTCTCTTTTATTCTAGGCTGATCCATGATGCTGCTGCCCCCCTGCAGTGCTGGAAACTGCTTCCCCCCACCCCACCCTGTCCACCTGGGGATCCCCCAGAAGTCAGGCACAGAGCAAGAGCCCCCTTGGACACACATCTCTGCCCACACCCTCAGCATATCTTGGTACAGCAAAGGACCTCCATTCCTGTAAGAGACCCCACAGCCCACAGGCACCCAGGAAGTCAGCAGCCCCAGCTCAGCTGCCTCTGATGCTCCCAGCATCCCAAGGTGGGAGAGACACAGCCCACTGAACAAGCCAGCTTCCAGGCTGAGGTCTCAGAAGGCACTGCTAAGCCAAGAAAGAACTTTCTACTCTACTGAATGGAAACCGATGCTCTTCTGAGAGCCCAGATCAATAATAGAAATCCTCAAAGGCCAAAAAAATCAAAATAAAATAAAACAAAACCATCAGAATTGTGAGCTGAAACTAAGGTGGATATCTGGGAGCAATGGCTAACCGATATCTTCGGTTGCCCTAGGACAGAGACCTACATTAAGGCTGAGATCAGAACTAAACCCAGACTCACTGCAGGTAGGAAAGCTGAACCTGGGATTCCCACATGGAACAGAGACAACTGAATGGGGTAAATGTGATCCCAGGTGGTAGATCTAATGAAGGATGAAAACATCCCACATTTAGAGCCTTGGGGTTCCCAGACAGAGACCCTCCAAACATGAGCTCACAAAGATTGGCCAACATTTTAAAAAATGAAAACCACCATGGTTTTCTGTTTTCAAAAACAGAAAACAGAACCTCAAGGACTGTAGGTGTTAGAATTATCTATAATAAGAACTAATAGAGTATTTCTATGTACTATACACGATTCTAAGTGCCTCATCATGTATGGATTCACTTAATACTCACACAAACCTGTGAGATACGTACTGTTCTTATCCCCATTTTAAGGATAAGAAAACTAGGCAAAATGAGATTTAGGACCTTGCCTGAGGTTACATACTGGTAAGTTGACCATGAGCACTCTGGCTCCAGAGTTCATGCTATAAACTACCACACAGTCACACTGTTGTACATCCATCACCACCATTCATCTCCAGAATAGTTTTCACCTTGCCAAACTGACGCTCTGTACCTATTAAATAATAACCCTATTTCTCCCATACCCCAGCCTCTGGCTGTCACCATTCTACTTTCCGTCTCTACAAATCTGACTACTCATATAAGTGGAATCATATAGTATTTATCTTTTTGTGCCTGGCTTATTTCATTTTTCAGTTTCAGTTTTTAGCAGAAAGAGATAGGAAGACTTTAAAATATGAAAACAAGGCTATGAATAATGGAGGCTAGAATGATAAGGTCTAATATATCCAGTTAAGAGCCCCAGAGAGAGAGAACAGAAAGAATGAAAGGGAAACAATATCCCAAAACTTAACAGCTGAGAATACCCAGAACTATTTAAAGGCAAGAATCCACAGATACAGCATATGCCACCACAGTGTATACCCATACAACCAAGGTGGAAACATTAAAGTAAATCTTCACCTAGGCATATTAGAGTGAGCCTTCATAACACCAAAGATGAAAAGAAACACCTGAAAGCAGCTAGAGAAAAAACCCAGACCCCTTACAATAGCACAATTGTACCACAGTCAGACTAACAGCAGACTTCCCCACAGCATAAAAAAGATAGAAGACAGTGGATTTGTATCTTCAGTGTGCCCAGAGGTAACAGTCAACCAAGAATTGTGAATACTACAAAACTATCTTTCAAGAAAAAGAAAGGTATTTTTAGGAAAACAAAACTGAGAGTTTATTACCAACAATGTTCCTTCTCTAAAGGAACATTTAAAGTATATACTTTAGGGAGAGGGAAAATGAGGCTAAAAAGAAAAACTGAGATGCAAGAAGGAATAGTAAAGAATGCAACTGGTAAAAATGTAGATAAATCTAAACAAATTTTGTCAACATAAAATAACAATAACATCTATTTTGTGGGTTAATTTTTTTAAGTCTAATCAAAATACAGAATAACAATAGTGTGTAAGTCAGGAGAGACTAGTTGGAGTTAAAATACTCTAAAGTTCTTAACTCTTCTCAAGAGGGGGTTTTAAATATTGATTAAAGTTATGACACATAAAGTATATGTATTATATTCTGTTGGGCTGCATCCTGCAGGCCTACAAGGCCTGTACTTGCCCAGTTTTAAGACCAAAGAAAGAGCCCAGAGTCAGTGACAGAGACATTAACGGTTTAATGGATGGGGGAGCTAACACGTCTGAAGCAAAGTTCTGGAGCAACACCCCACTGTGTGCAGCACATGGCAGGCAGGACATGGCAGCAGGCCTTGCCCCCGGGGGGAGGGGAAATCGCCAGTTATAGGGGGAATTGAGGTCAGATTGGTGCATTAGTTACCAGGGAAACCACCCGAGGGGCACAACCCTCACCACCCCTTTGGATAAGAACAATTACTAGCTGGGGTCTGGGGCAAGTATGTAGGAAGGTCAGTCATGTGAGCAGGGTACAAATGAAGCAGGCACTGGTCGGGCAAGGGATGTACAGAGAACAAGAGAACAGCCATCTTGAGTGGCTTGACCATACATATTCTAAGCGGTCAAAAGAGTAACCACCAAAAGAATGGAAATAGTTTTTAACTTCAAAACAATCAAAACAAGAAATAGATTAAGGAAAAATAATCAAAATATCAAACAATCTCAAAAGAAAGAGGAGGAGAGCTAAAAGGAAGGGAAGCATAGAAAATGGAACAAATAAAATATACAAAATAGGATGCTAAAAACAAAAATATCAATAATTACAATAAATGTTAAAGTCACCAACTAATACATAAAGATAGGCAAAATGGATAAAAATATAAAATCAAGCTACATGTTATTTATAAAAGACACACCCAGAATGTTAGGTTACGGACCATTAAAACCAAAAAGATGAAAAAAGACATAGAAAATAAGCTCATAACCAAATTTAAGCTGGGGAAGCTATATAGTATTTTTTAAAAATAGGGATTTAGGACAAAAAGAAAAAACTATTTTTAGGATAAAGAGAGTCACTACATAGTCATAAAAGCTTCAATTTTCACCAGGAAGGTATAGTAAGTTAAAACTTGTAAACAAAAAGAAAAAAGAAATGAAAAAAACCAACAATGCAATCCCTTTGTCACGACAGGAGTTACCTATCACACCAAGTCTTTATTCTGAAATGATATTTAAAGAGAAAAAATTAAGCATTACTCTGCTTTGCCGTAGAAATCTACTTCCAGGTAACAAGATGGCTCAAGGTGGTGAGGGAAAGCTCTTCTTTACAGAAAAATATAGCTAATTGATATAGATGAATGATAGAAAATCATTTTTTGCATCTTCTAACGAAATAATTCACTCAAGCAAGGATCAATGGATGCTAAAACCATTAAGTGAAAGGTTGATGGAGAACAGGATATTTGCATAATGCCCAAGTATCACCCTCGTGGATTCCTTGCTAATCTCAAGAGGAAAACTTAACTTTAAAATCAAGGGATCAGGCTGTCATCACCTACGCACTAACAGTGGAATAACCAGATATTATGTGCCTACCGACGTGAAGATGAAGTACACCTCATGTTGCATCACTTAAAGGCAACTTATCAAACACGCTTAACCCAAAAGTTTACATCTAATTTCCAGTTTATAGGAAATATAAGAATTAGAGGAATAAGTTAAATGACACCATTTGGAAGCTAACAGACAAAACCAGAAGGTGGGACATTCTATCGACTTAAGAGGGTAACAACCAAATACAGGGTGTGGACCTTGACTGGATCCTGACTTGAACCAATTAGCAGGAAAAGACATGTGAGCTAAGGGCTAACTGGGGAAATATGAATACGATTTGGGTATTGGATGACAACAAGGAATTGTGAATTTCATTATAATACTATACTTGGGGCTTCCCTGGTGGCGCAGTGGTTGAGAGTCCGCCTGCCGATGCAGGGGACACGGGTTCGTGCCCCGGTCCGGGAAGGTCCCACATGCCGCGGAGCGGCTGGGCCTGTGAGCCATGGCCGCTGAACCTGCGCGTCCGGAGCCTGTGCTCCGCAACGGGAGAGGCCACAACAGTGAGAGGCCCGCGTACCGCAAAAAATAAATAAATAAATAAATAAATAAATAAAAATAAATACTATACTTAAGAAAAAATATCCTTAATTTTTAGAGATGCATGCAGAAGTATTTGGAGTAAAATAACACAAGTTATAGTTCAGAAAAGAAAATACAGTTGAGCGGGAAGATGGCAGAAGAGTAAGACGCGGAGATCACCTTCCTCCCCACAGATACACCAGAAATACATCTACACGTGGAACAACTACAGAACACCTACTGAACGCTGGCAGAAGACCTCAGACCTCCCAAAAGGCAAGAAACTCCCCACGTACCTGGCTGGGTAGGGCAAAAGAATAAACAGAGACAAAAGGATAGGGACGGGACCTACACCAGTGGGAGGCAGCTGTGAAGGAGGAAAAGTTTCCACACACTAGGAAGCCCCTTGGCGGGCGGAGACTACGGGTGGCGGAGGGGGAAAGCTTCGGAGCCGCGGAGGACAGCAACAGGGGTGCGGAGGGCAAAGCGGAGACATTCCCACACAGAGGATCAGGGCCGACCGGCACTCACCAGCCCGCGAGGCTTGTCTGGTCCCCCGCCGGGGCGGGCAGGGCTGAGAGCTGAGGCTCGGGCTTCCATCGAGCTCCTCCGGGAGAGGACTAGGGTTGGCGGCGTGAACACGACCTGCAGGGGATTAGTGCGCCACTGCTAGCCGGGAGGGCTTCCGGGGAAAAGTCTGGATCTGCCGAAGAGGCAAGAGACTTTTTCTTCCCTCTTTGTTTCCTGGTGCGCGAGGAGAGGGGCGCTGCTTAAAAGAGCTCCAGAAACGGGCGCGAGCCGCAGCTAAAAGCGCGGACCCCAGAGACGGGCCTGAGACGCTAAGGCTGCTGCTGCCGCCAC
>NW_020173774.1:3863187-3949475 GCF_003031525.2 Neophocaena asiaeorientalis asiaeorientalis
GGTGGGGTAGGGAGGGAGGGAGGGAGGGAGACGCAAGAGGGAAGAGATATGGGAACATATGTATATGTATAACTGATTCACTTTGTTATAAAGCAGAAACTAACACACCATTGTAAAGCAATTATACTCCAATAAAGATGTAAAAAAAAAAAAACTGTTGAAGCTAAGATAGCAAAATGTCAAGAAGTACAAAATCTAGGTGTTGGATATTTATTATTTTTCTACTTTTCTGTATATCTGAATTTTTTCTCAGTAAACAGGTTTTTTTAACTTATATAAACACAGTTTTAAAATAGTCTCAAAAACTGATAGAACTACAAGGAGATATTGATAAATCCACCATCACAGAGCAAACTTTTAGCACACTTCTCTCAATGATTGTTAGGTCAAACGGGTAAAATATTAGTATAGACAACTGAACAACATTCTTAGTATGCTTGATTAATAGACACGTGTAGAAACTTGCACACAATACTTAGAAAATAAGCCTCCTTCTCAAGCACATTTATAAAAAAAATTAACTACATACTAGTCCATAAAGTAAGTCTCAACGCATTTCAAAAGCAGTATGGATACACCCAGTTTTGTGCTCCCATTAATTTCTGATCAGCCTTGCCTGCATTCCCCATCCACTCACCTCCAGGATATAGTCGCTGACCTGGCTTCCTGCCCTGGGTGGCCCCAGTACTGGCCCCTTTCATTCCCCTGGTTTCAAAGCCCTGGTAACTGCCACCACCTCTTCTCCTAACACGACATTGGTCTCCATCACCCCTGGGGCCAGGGCTGGGCTTTGGCTTGGGTGGTCTTCATAAAACCCACCAGCACCCAGAGCCAGCAGACTGTACCCACAAGGCTCTGCTTCCCCAGGGCTCCCTGAAAAGACTAACAAAACATGGAAATTATTGTCTTTGGGATAAATATTGAATAAGGGGAAACAGGAGACAGGAAGAGGCCAGCAGATAAATTATTCTACCTTCTTCCCCAAAATGAAATTATTCAGAGAAGCCCTAGTTCCCCAGAGACAGTCCCTGTGATCCAGCAACCAGCGGCGTGTTGCTGAGTCAGCTGTGGTCAGCTCCGTATCACATCACCTTTCTCTCTTTCCCTGCCTCTCAGCCCTTTCCCCCTAACGCCTGCTTCCCTGGGATTGAACCCCATAATAAAGTGTTAAGTTTAACTTAGACAATTTAAGTTTTCTAAGAAAACTGGTCTAAGACTATCAAACTGATTAAGCTCTCTGATTGCAATGCTATTAAGTTATGAGACAACAGCAAACAATAATTTTTTAAATGTAAAATGCATATGTGATGTTAACAGCACTTCTAAATAATTCATAGGTCAAAGCAGAAATTATAAGGAAAAATTTACTTAAAACAGAATGATAATGAAAAATATATATGTACACAGACACATGCACGTACCCATAGAATGTTTTAGGGTGACATTCAGCAGCTAATCTGAAAGTACTCGTGCTCTTTACGACCTGGATTTGTGCGGAGATGGGCCGACTTTTGCACTCGACACTCAGAGTACAGGTGGTTCCACAGAAAGGGGGCGGAGGGATAAAAAGAGAACCAGGAAGTTGTAACGTGACTAACACGGAGACTCTCACAGCTGACCCTCACCATCTCTGAAAGGGAGGGTGTGGTGAGGGGGTTGGTGGGAGAAAAGACCCGCCTCCTTCCCACAAGGAAGGAAGGGAACTGAATCCCAGAAAGGTAAGCCTGACGCAGGAGTACTGGTCTGGTGCTCCCAGATCCAGTCCAGAGCTGTCTCCACGAGAAGGTCCCCTCCTAAAAGCAAGCCATTACACGGACCACGATGGAGCGCCGAGTGCGAACGTGGGCCAGGAGCTGGGAGAGGCACGTGGAGGCGGGTGAGGACTCAGCCCAGCCCGTTAGCGTGGTAGGGGAGCTCAGGGGAGAATTTAAGGATGGAGTGGGAAGCACTCTAATACAGGTGTGTGCAAATGCCAGGGACAGTGACGTCTGACATAGAGCTGGAGACCAAATAGGCTGTACCCATTCCAGGAGGTGAGAGTAGCTAGAGGGAACAGCAATTACAAAGGAAGAGACAGGAAGAAGCCCTGCGTTCAGAGAACAGTGCGAAAGAGAAGGACAGAATGGGAAGTTGAAAGGAGAGACGTGTGATGACGTTGTAGTGAGGAGAAAAGAATCTGGGCTTTAGAGGCAAGCACACCCTGACTCAAAACTGTGTGTGTGTGTTTATTACGAATGTATCACATAGTTATAAAAATTCCAACAACTGAAGAGTAAAAGTGAAGAGTTAAACACAGACATAGAGAACAGATTTCTGGTTGCCAAGGTGGGACGGGGGTGGGTGGTGGAGGAGGGATGGAGTAGGAGGTTTGGGATTAGCAGATGCAAACTATTATAAGTAGAATGGATAAACAACAAGGTCCTACTGTATAGCACAGGGAACTATATTCAATACCCTGTGATAGGGACTTCCCTGGTGGTCCAGTGGGTAAGACTGTGCTCCCGATGCAGGGGGCCCGGGTTTGATCCCTGGTGGGGGAACTAGATCCCGCATGCATGTCACAACTAAGAGTCCACATGCTGCAACTAAGAAGTCTGCATACTTCAACTAAAGATCCCACATGCCGCAGCTAAGACCTGGTGCAGCCAAAAGAAGTAAATTTTTTTTTTTTATCCTGTGATAAACCATAATGGCAAAGAATATTAAAAAGGGTGCATGTTTATGTATAACTGAATCACTTTGCTGTACAGCAGAAATTAACATAACATTGTAAATCAACTATACTTCATTTAAAAAATAAATAAATTTTTTTTAAAAATAAATAACGGGGCTTCCCTGGTGGCACAGTGGTTAAGAATCCGCCTGCCAATGCAGGGGACACGGGTTTGAGCCCTGGTCTGTGAAGATCCCACATGCCACGGAGCAACTAAGCCCGTGCGCCATGACTACTGAGCCTGTGCTCTAGAGCCCGCGAGCCAGAACTACTGAGCCCACGCACCACAACTACTGAAGCCCGCGCGCCTAGAGCCCGTGCTCCACAACAAGAGATGCCACCGCAATGAGAAGCTCACACACTGCAACGAAGAGTAGCCCCTGCTCGCCGCAACTAGAGAAAGTCTGGGCGCAGCAACAAGACCCAACGCAGTCATAAATAAATGAATTCATTAAAATAAATAACGAGTTAAAGTTTCATCTTCAATTTCCAGCCCAATCCCCAATCCCCCTCATCAGAGGCAACCACTAATCTCAGTTGGATGTGTATCTTTCCAGACTCTTTTCTATACAAATACTTAATATCTCTGTGTCTCCATTTTCTCATCTGTAAAATGGGACTAATAATAATGGCTCTTCCCTCATAGGGTTGCTGTGAGGGTTAAATTGTTACCAAACCTGGGTCCCTGGAAATTGATGAGAGGCCATATGAGGAATTCAGGAAGGCTTTACTGGGGCTCGTGCTGCAGCACTAGGGAGCAAAAACAAGTAACAGGTGACCCTGCTCGCTGCCCGGGGGTGGGGGATGGCAAGCTGGTTCCTTAAATGGGGTGAGGGTGGGGGGAGACTTGTGGGTTGGGCCAGAGCGGGGGCTTAGGTGGTCTGCCCACACTGTGTAGTACCCTGCTTTTGCTCCCGGCACCTTGGAAGTGGCAGCTGGTTTGTGGCCTTTTTGTATCTTATCGTTCATACTTCGCCCCAACTGCACATGCATGCAGTTATTTTTAGTCCCGTATAGTTTCTTTGTATTCTGTTGCTCGAGGACCCCATTGTCCAGGTGCAAGCACCCCAGCAAAGAGTCCTAGGTCCGAGGACCCAGCCTGTCTCAAAATGACTTAGTACACACATGCAAAGTACTCAGAGACAGGCCTGGTCCAGCAAGCACTCAGTATATGTTAGTGATTATCATTATTATTATGACTACTTACGAACATCCATAAATGGTTGACTACTTGTTTGTTTTTCACATTTTACTGGATTTAAATTCTGCTACCTAATAGTTACCTGTCTGCGGGAAATTTTTTTAGCTTCTCAATGCTTTGGTTTTATCATCGGTAAAAGGGGGTTTTATACCTGCCTTCCAGGAGTGTAACAAGATGTGAATATGTTGTAGGAAGGTGACTAGCAACTCAGGAACCAGATCAGTACTTGCCTTAGTCATGATTACACACAGCTGGGGTCTCCCTCGCATCCTCGCACAGGCCTCCACACTCACTGCTTAAGGCCCTTTTACACCCAAAAGAAGAGGAGATCAAGGACAGGACAAACCCTGGCATTTCTCACCCTCCTGCAGACAGTGCCCAGGGAAAGGATGGGGTTTGGGCTAGAAATCACCTGGGAAATGAGTCTCAGTGCAAATTCTGATTCAGTAGCTTGGAGGCGGAGCCTGAAATTCTGTATTTCTAACAAGCTCCCTGGCGGTGCTTATGCTGCTTGTCTGCAGACCCCATTTCAGTATCCAGGGCCCACAACTCCTATCCTTCCTGTGGTCCAACTGAAAGGCATCTACAGATGCGTTGCCTGGCGAAGTCAGGGGCCCAGACAGCTGACCTCACAGTCCATTCTGAACCCCATGGGGCTGCCCTCCCTCTGGGTACTCCCTGGCCCCCGAGGATCCCATTCCTTCAAGGAAAGAAGGGAAAGTCTAGATTTTCCCCAGAGAATAGACACAGCCTCTGCTCCCATGGAGTTTACATCCTAGTTAGAGAAGATATACAATAAACAAGTAAACAAATATATGTCTGCGTTTTGAAAAAAAATAAAGCAGGATAAGAAGACAGTGTCTGAGCTGTGGAAGATGTTATTGTAGGTAAGATAGCCAGGGGAGTCTTCTCTGAGGAGATGGCATTTCAGCAGAGACCTGACTGAAATAGGAGAATGATGGGGAGTTCTCTGGTGGTCCCGTGGTTAGGACTCGGTGATCTCACTACTGGGGCCCCAGGTTCAATCCCTGGTCAGAGAACTAGGATCCTGCAAGCCAGCGCATGGCCAGTAAAAAAGAAATAGGACAGTGAAACCTGTGGATATCTGGGAGAAGAGCATTCTAGCACAGGAACAGCATGTGCAAAGGTCCTGAGGCAGGAGGAGGCCAATGTTTGAGGAACAGCAAGAACAATGATGCTAGCACGGGATGAGTCAGCAGGAGAGTGTTAGGAAAAGAAGATATCAAAGAGGCAACAGGGATCAGAACAGTAAGGCCTTCTAGGCCATTGTGAGGAATGAGTAAGACAAATTGGGAGGTTCTGAGGAAAAGAGTGACATCATCTAATTTTTTTGTAATTTTTTAAGATGTCATTTACAGAAAGTAAACTTCACCGTTTTTAGTGTAGAGTTCTGCCAATTTTGACAAATGTGTGCAAGCACGCAACCAGAGCTCTATCACCCCCCAAAAGTCTCCCTTGCCCTCTGTGACCTTCCCCACACCCACCTATAGCCACGGGCAGCCACTGATCTGTTTTATGTCCCTACGGATTTGCTTCTTCCAGGCTGTCATTTAAATGGAACTATAGAGTAGGTGCCCTCTTAAGTCTGAATTCTTTCACTTAGCGTAATGCACTTGAGATTCATCCATCCAAAAGTATATGGAACTTTTGATTACTGAAGAGTATTCCACTGTATGGATGTGACAGTTTGTTCATCCGTTCACCAGGTGAAGGACATTTAGACCGTTTCTTGTTTATGGCAATGACAAAATCAAATTTCTATAAACATCTTCGTACAGGTTTTTGTGTGATCATAAGCTTCTATGCATTTCTTCTGACAGAGATGGAGTGGGAGGAAATGGATTTACTCTCCGATCTGAAACAACTAAAAATCTGGGGGAAAAAATATACAGAACCTCTTCCCCAGTGGCATTTAACCCTTTTATTTCTTCCATCTTGAGTAGAAAACCATCCATCCTCCTTCCTACCTGGGCCAATGCCTTTTCTGTCCTTCAGAGCCAAGACACCTGAAATTATAACCTCATGTGCCAGTGCCTCCCACTGACTCTTCCACACCCTGGAATCCGGCTCCTTCTGCCTCTGCCACCTGGCCCTCCCCTTCCACTGTGCTGGGCTCACTGGGGTCACCGATGACCTTCCTAAGGACTGATCCTTAACTTAGCAATGGTCACTCTGTTCTTAACATCCCTTGCTACCTTGACCTCAAAGACATCACTTGGCCTTGCCCTCATCGCACCCTTATGGCCTCGCCTTCCTTCAACCAGCCACTGAGTGTCAGAGCCCAAGATTCCCTAGATGAGCCCACCTTCCCCGTGGTCCGAACAGACCATTTACTCCTAAGTCCTAGACTCTGATTTACAACTGTCTACTATCCTGGTATCCTGGGGGCACACTCGCCACTTCCATAAATGCACATTACGCCCAACACGCTCTTCCCCTCCGCTCCCTTTCAGGGCAAACTTACCTCTAAGTACCCGCTCAATGCAAGAGGAGCTTAGAAGCCATCCTTGGCACCATCTTCTCCTAGCCCCCTAAAATCAAGCTCTGTATATTCTACTCCCCTGATTATCGCAACCCTTGCACTGCTCCCCATCCCTTTTCTGCCACCATCTCTTGCCTGGGCAACCGAGTCCGCAGCACGACGTCCGCTGTCTCCTGTCTTGCCCTCTCGAGCTCTGTCCTGTCTCCCCCCATCTCCAGTCCCCACCACACCATCGGCGCTGCAGCCGCAGCTGAACCTCTTGCAGCCACCTGAACCCCTGTCATCTCACAGGCTGCTCTGTGTTCCCCAAAACACATTTTGCTTTCTCCTGGGCACCCAGCAACTACATTTCCCAGCCTCCCTGTGGAGGAGCATGTGGGCAGAATGACATGGTCCTCTTCCAGGCCTGGCCCATAAACCTGCCAACACACCATCTTCATTCTCACCCTTCTCATCCACCACCTGCATGGAAAAGGCTCCAAGGACCTAGAGGAGGGCAGAGCCACAAAGTAAGATGCAACGCCTCCAAGTGACATGTGGAAAGCAGCCTGGACAGGAGACCCACAAGTGAGAAGCAAACTTGCATCGTGTTAAAAGTTTTCTATTTCAATCACAGGAGACTATAAGCTCCCTGAGAGTATGGTCAATATTTAGCCCATTTTAGTAATACCAGCATCTAGCAGAGCATCTAGTTCAGAATAATCCATCTGGTCTCAGTGCCTGCTACCAGCTCAAATAAGAACACATAATTTATGTGTATTTTTGTCCTAGTTGAGTCAGTATGGCCTTAACCGGTGACCGTATGTCCAGGTTTGCCCAGGACAGTCCCAGTTCCTAATTTGGCTTTGACACAATTGTTTATCTATCCATTATGATGACAGCTCAATGGGGAGAGGAAATAGGGATGAAACAGCAATGATGGGAACCTACCCAGGCCTTGGGACTGATCCTTACATGGAGAACAGCACGTTCAATGAACAGCATTCCAAGAGTGTTATAAACTCAGACATGGACCAGGAAACTTCAATATCCAACAGGTCTATAGCTGATGAGAAGGTGGCAGGAGGTTCCAGGCCACAAGCTGTACCTGAAGACAGGTGAGTAGTGGCGTGGGGATCCAGGTGATGAGTCCTTTCAGGTTGAGAGCACAGAGCAGGTACTTTAGCTGAAGGCTCAGAAAAGAGTGCTGTCAGGGACATCAGCTGAAACTGAGGACCTCACAGACTTCTGCGTTGCTGGGGCCCTTGATTGAGGAAGAAGAGTCTTTTAACAAGATCTTTGAGGACTTAGTGTTTGAAACCCTTTGAGATGCAGTCTTAGGTGAATCCATTGAAGAGAAGGATATGGTATGGTGAGAAAGTGTGGTATGATAAAATCCATGAATACAAGCACACACTCACATACACACACACACACACACACACACACACACACGCATACATAGTCCCAATTCTTTCCCAGCCTGGCCTTGTGCCCAGCAGCTGGAAAGAAGGCATGAGCGCTTGGTTAATCTATGTTCAAGTGATTTAAGATGGACAATATGAAATGTGCATGGGTAGAGTCATTCCTGGGATATAAGCCTAAACTTCTTCCCTCCCTCACCCCCCCAGATAGCTTGTCCCATAAAACAGCAACCTGGAGGGACCAGACAAGCAGGGCTCAGTGTGCCCACATACGCCAGTCAGTAAATTGTTTTGTGCTTTTCCTCTTTAAGGTTTACGTTGTACATTTGAAACAGATTTCACCTGGATATAAATGTTAATCTGGGGTGGAAGGGCCTGGGGAAGGGGGTGTGGTGATATTTAGTGGTACCAGAATCATTGCCAAGGTCATCTGTACAGGGAGGGCCCTGGTAACGATTCCAGTATTAGAGGGCCATCTTTGCAGCTTCTCCAGAGAAGTACTATTAGCACTAATACGACCTGAATGCCTGTGAGTATGCCAGGCATCCTTAGACTTTTTACATCTGTTATCTCACCAAGGCAGGGAACGTTTCAGACACAAGGAGACTGAGGCTTGGCTGGCAAGTAATAAAACTGGGCCCCAAATTCCAGTCAGCCAGAAGTAGAAACCCCAAACCGTTTCTATTAAACATAATTTTTATTTCATCCAAGGCAAAGCTAGATAAAACTCTACAATGCAAAACATGTTGTCAAGGCAAGACAGTCTGATCACATTCATTCTGTGCTTGAACACAAGTCAGTGCTGGGTGTGTGCACATCTGCGCCTCCCAGGAGGCACCTGCAGATCTGAGGCCCCCCAAGGCCCGTTTGTGCTGCATTGTTCAGATCTATAGTTACATAGGAAATTGACTATGAGTATTATCATTCAAGGCAGAGGAATAAACCATGCATAAGATAGTCAAAAGCACTGTGTATCGGGTGGGAGGGTAAGGACTCCCACCTGGGACAAAGTAAAGTGAAGCAAGCTGTAGGATTTTCCCCAGAGAAGTGCCCCCTCCTGGCACTCCCCCCACCCCCGGCACTCTGATGGCATCTGTCTGTGACAATGAGATGGAGTCACGGCGGCGTTACGGAGCCCAGGAGCACGGCTGATCTCCCCCTCTGTCTCCTATCCTTTCTCAGCCTCCAGGTGCCCCAACGGATATAGCTCTGGCCAGGGAAGATGGCTCCTGAAACGTGCAGAACCTCCCCCATCTCAGGCACTCTCAGCCTTTACACACACCTTCATACACCCCGACGTCCATGCGTGGCCCACCCAGCCCACAGTCATGCATTTCCACACATGCACGCCACCCAGGCATGCCCTCAGCTGCCCCCATCTCAGGAGCTCGCTCTCACCCCCTCCCTGAGCTCTACCGGCCCCTCTCCCAGACCTCTCCAGCACCCCAGGTTCCTTCTGGCTGCCTTCTGCTCAATTCCTGCACCGGGAGAATCCCAAGGCCTGGAATGCTCAGGTCCTATGCGGGGTCAAGGACGGGGAGCTGGGAAACGCTTCGTCTACAGTCTCCTGACCTTACTGTCAGCATAGCTGCGTGTGTCCAGGGCTCCCAAGTTCAACTTTGTGAATGGCTCTCTCTAGCCCACAGGCCCTGAAAACACCCTCACCAGCCCCTGGAGACCTGCACTTGCTGAGGGTCTGCCTGGTAAGATGGCTTTGCCCGTACGTCTTCTACGGCAAATTCATGCCAGGGTTTCTCCGTGGCTATAATCCCGGCCTTGGCGCAGGACAGTGTTTGTGGTGGGGACTAAGTTCAGCATTCTTAGCCCCCACCTTCACTAAATGTCAGTAGAGCCCTCAGGCATTGGGGCAGCCAAAAGTGTGCCTGCTACAGTCCCAATCACCTCTACTGAAAACCACCAAACAAAAGCCATGGACAGGAAACTTTAAGCATCAGAGCCAGGGTTCTAACATCACAAAGACTAAAATAATTCCAAGGGGGAGGGGTGGGAAGAGAGAGACAGAGAAGAGAGAGAGTGTGTGTACGTGTGCGTGTGCGTGTGCATGTGTGTGTGAACTATGGGGATGGGACACAGAGATGAGGACAGGACAGACTTGGAACAACCCCTCCAATTATGACACCTGGACTGCTAGATCCCTTTCCAAGACAAAAAAGATTTTTAAACCAAAACTTGCCAAGCCTCACAACAGTCCTGTGAGGTAGGTATTATTACACCCATTTTATAGATAGGGAAAGCTGAGCCAAGAGAATGTGCATGACCCGCCTATGATGCTCTTCCTCTCCCCCACTCTGTACGCCTTGGCTTCCTCTCAAGGGAGTAAGAGGAGCACAAGACACTCTGCCCCCCCAAATGCTAACGCTGGGAAAGGAGAAGCAAGCAGTTCTGCGTGAAGGCAGCCTACGAAGTTTCCCAAATGACTGGTGGCTCTTGTCTGTCTGCTCCCAAAGCCAGGAAAATCTGAACCTGAGCCCAGGATGGGTGGAGGAGGCCGCAAGGGACAGAGGCAGATCTCAGTGGGACCCTGCAAGCCCCTCAGGCTGGGCAAGGGTCACAGGTCACAGCCATGGCTGCCCTGCAGGCACTCCTGTTCCCCTCCCCAAACCTGCACCCTTGGGGACGCTCGCTGCTGCTTTTTGGCAGGGAGAGTCCTCAGGCAGTCCCCACACACTTTGGAAAAGGGGGCTACTCCCCTCTCATCCCTCCCAGGGGCCCAGAGGACAGAGTGTCAGGAATTCAACAAGAGAGTGAGGGGGTGGGAGCAGATGGCGGATTCCTCCATGATCACAGCCCCGGCCCCCCTCACTTCCCCAACCCCACAGGGACAATACCACGACATGGCCTGTAAGGGGCCCACGGGAGCACTTGGCAGACGCCTCCAAGACTCAGTGGCTGGCCAGCGGGCTATTAACGACACAACTCCAGCTCCCTGGTCCCCTGCCTGACCCTGGGTGAGGGCAGCGGGACCCTCACCAGGGCCCACCAGAGCTGGCTGTTCCCTAGGGGCTGAAGCGGGGAGGGACCACATGAGCCAGGACTCAGGAGCTAAGGCACAGTCTAGCCCCATACGCAAGGGGTGTGCAAACCGGTGCGTGGAAAAGCAAAGCAAAACCCTGGGCACTCTCTCCCTGCACCTCCCCAACCCTGGGGTAAGAATGGGGCACAGCTGAGCAGGAAGCAGACAGAAAACCCAAGGGCTCTCTCATCCAAAGCAACAGGGTCCCCGAGGTGAAGGCCAGCCTTGACGCAGGGATGGAGATGAACACCCCGGGGCAGGGAGAAGCTGGAGGAACACAGGAGCAACTCCTCAAGCAAGATGGCGCCACCTGCTGCTTCAGGGGAAGAGGAGCAGGGCGGAGCTGGCTGCGAGCTCCCAGCGGTGGCCATGGTCCTGCCATGCCGAGGAGAAGGGGCAGCCAGCGTTGGCAGGGCTGGGGTGAGCGTCCCGTGGCCAAGAGGCCCGCCTCTGCAGCCCTGCTCCCCCAAGGAGAAATACTACGAAAGGTGTAGGTGGAGCCCCAGTGCTCTGGGAAGGCCTGAGGGACCCCTGCATGAGCCCTCAGGGCCCAGAGATCAGAGGAGCAGACTAGGTGGGCTAGGACCCCCCAAGACCAGGGTGGCAGCCCTAGATGGGAGGGTTCAGAGACTGAGCAGCTTGGGGCCTGGGGGTGGGGGCAGAACCAAGACAGGCAGGCAGGCACCCAGGGGTGGGGGGAAAGGGGAGTTCCTCACTAGAAGGATGTGGGGCAGCAGGAATCCATCAAAGCCTCTCACTGTAGGCCCCCTCCAGCAGCCTCCCACCCTCGGATCCTGTACAGAGTCCTCTGGCCACTCCCACCGTAGAAGGGTTAGTCCTCCATACTCAGGGTCCAGCTACCGGGACAGCCCTCACCAACCCCCCAAGTCTCTCACAAAGAGACATCTGGAGGAAAACCAAGGCATTCCCTGTCCAGGGTGGGGACACTGAAGGAGACCATCTACCCAGGTGTCGGGGGACCGGCCCTCCACACCGCTCCAGCCCCTCCTTTCCTTTCCTGAACCTTCCACAGGGCCCCTCCCTTGGCCAGCCCTTGTCCCTGGGGAGCCCTGGTGGGGAAGGGGGTGGGGCAGGCTGGACAGGACCCCAGTTTCTCCCCGCCCGGAAAGACTACAGTTTGAGCCAAGCAGCAGGTGTCTCAGGCACGTGGGTTCACGGACACGGCTCAGGCATCAGTTTCGTCATTAGAAAGCGAGGCTCCCGGCGGCTGCTTGGCCCCAAGCAGGGCTCACACTTTTTTTGGTGCTTTCTCTTCCGCCTTGGAGCCAGGTAACCCATTCTCTGTATTATCGTTCCCTGACGAACTCACGAGGCACTCCTTCCTGAGAGGAGAGAGGAGAGAGGGACGTGCTGGTGAGAGGGAGGAACCCAAGTGATGGGTAAACGGTAGAGGAGGAGCCATGGTGCCCTGGGCCAGCGCTGGACCCTCTCCCTGGCCTTCTGTAGAGCTATGGTAGCCAGAGGCCAGGTTGCCTGACCTCTCTTCCTCCATATCCTCATCTATAGAATGGGTATAATGATGGCCCCTTCTTCATGGGGTTGCTGGGAGTAGTCAGTGAGCCCTTGGAACTGTGCCTGACCCACAGGAAGGTCTCAGTAAGGCTAGCAACACCCAGTCATCTCAACGTGGCAGAAGGCAAGGGTACCAGGCGCTGTTCCTAGGGATCAGTGCTGAGGGGCAATTGTCCGGCTGTGCCAACCCAGGGGAAGGGTACAGGCCAGCGGGCAGTATGCCAAGGGCAAAGCGCTCCTCACCCAGGACCCCGCAGGCCCTTCCTCCTGAAGCTCACTGTGACCAGAGGTAGAAGAACGAGATGGAAGGGGCACAGCAGATGTGAACAGGGGGTGGTGGGACAGGGCAGTAGGAAGGAGAGATGGTTAGGTGGAAGACACCCCCCAGGAGCATCAACACCCTGGCCACCCTGTGCTGGACATGCTCCAGTTTGAGTATAACGCCCCCCAACAGCAGTGCCCAGGCTGCACAGGGCTCTCCAGGGAAGACCTGACTGCTACATCACTCCCACCTTTCAGCTCATGAAAACCTCCAAGTCTTTTTCACTGCTGTTGTCGCTAAACTACATCTTAGCCTCACCCTGGGCTTCTATACCTGGGTTTGAGGCCTTCAGGAAGGACTTAACATTTTGTCCTCATCAATTTCATCTTGCAAGATTTAGTCCATAGCTCCAGCCTCTTAAGATCCTCCTAGATCCAGAAAATGGAACCCTCCTACACTGCTGGTGGGAATGTAAATTGGTGCAGTCACTATGGAAAACAGTACGTAGGTTTAGTTTTTTAAAACTAAAAATAGAGTTGCCATATCATCCAGCAATCCTACTCCTGGGCATATATCTGGAGAAAACTCTAATTCGAAAAGATACATGCACCCCAATGTTCATAGCAGCACTATTTACAATAGCCAAGACATGGAAACAACCCAAATGTCCATCCACAGATGAATGGATAAAGAAGATGTGGTACATGTATACAATGGAATATTACTCAGCCATAAAAAAGAATGAAATAATGCCATTTGCAGCAACATGGATGGACCTAGAGATTATCATACTAAGTGAAGTAAACCAGGCAGAGAAAGACAAATACCATGTGATGTCACTTATATGTGGAATCTAAAATATGATACAAATGAACTTATCTACGAAACAGAAACAGACTCACAGGCATAGAGAAAAAAAAAATTTACGGTTACCAAAGGGGGAGAGAGAAATTAGGAGCTTGAGATTAGCAGATACAAACTACGATATATAAAACAGATAAACCACAAGGTCCTACTGTATAGCACAGGGAACTATGTTCAATATCTTGTAATAAACCATAATAGAAAAGAATCTGAAAAAGAATATATATGTATGTATGTATAACCGAATCACTTTGCTATACACCAGAAACTAACACAACATTGTAAATCAACTATACTTCAATCAAAAAAAAAAAAAAAAAAGATCCTCCTAGATCTCAATTTTGTTCTCCATCCAATATAGTTGCTAGGTTTCTTATATCACTCCTAGTGTAGTTCAAGTCTTAATAATAACAATGAACAAACAGAGCCCTGTGACATACCACTAAAGACCTCTATTCAGATGGGTCTATCTATCATCTACCTATCTATCTATCTATCTCAATACCTAAGGTATAGTCAACCTGGCCAATTCCTATCCAACTAACGATCCATATTTCTTTACTAAGCCCCTACTGGCTACCAGGCACCGTATCAGGCTAGAAGGGTGTCCAACTGACATGGTGCCTGCTCTGCAAACACTTGCAGTCTTCCAGGGGACATGCTATTACACAAGTAATTGCAATACAATGTGGTAAATGATAGGATGGGGGGCATACCAGGGAGGGACTCAACCTAGGAAGCCTCCTTCTAGGGTCAGGGAAGACTCTTTGGAAGTGTCCTTTAAGCTGAGACCAAGAAAGATCAGCAGGAAAAGAGGGAGGAGACACTCCATGCAGAGGGAACTGCACCCACATGTGAAATCCCAGAACTGATCACGAGATGCTGCCCCACACCTCTCGTCTTCTCGGGAAGAAGCCACATCTCTGCTGTTATGCAGGCTCTCCTTGCTGCTCAGAGAACCTCCTCGGGCTTCCCCGTGGCCTGTCTCCCACCTCCCCAGCCAGTCCCTGTGCCCACCAAGGCCAGACCCTTTCTTCCGGGTCCTCTGATGGAGCCAGGCCCTGCAAGCCCTCCCCAGCTCCCCTGCAGTCAGAGGAAAGCCAGTCTCAGCCTGGACTCCCAGGTCCTCAAGGGTCTGTCCCAACCCCTTCGCAGGTTTTTCCTCCCCTTCCTCCCTATCACACCCCCCCACTCTCTCAACCACCACAACAATAAATGCCTTGTTCTCCAGAACATGCTCCTTTCCCGGACTCTCTGTCTTTGCTCTCAGTGTTCCCCACCCGGAACACCCTTCTCTTTACCCTCCCCAGGGCTCAAATCATATCCATCTTGCAAAGCTGATCACAAATGTCTCTTTGGCCGGAAACCCTTCCCTAGTATCTCGCCCTCTCCTGAACCCCTGCGGCATTCTCTCACACCTCTGCACCGGCCCTAATCCCTCTGCCTTGTGTTACGATGATTTGTGTACGTGTCTTCTTTACAGAATCTCCTTCCTTCCAGAATTTCCTGCAGCACCTGGCACAGTACCTTGCACACAGCACCTCAAAAAGAGCCACCGAATGAAAGAACGACTGACTGAACTCTAGATCCACCCCATGAATCAGTAGGGTATGGTGGCAATGGTTGAAGCTTCAAAGCAAACAAGTCAGGATTCAAATCCCAACTCTATCACTCATTAGCCTTAGTCAAGTCACTAAACCACTCTGAACCTCACTTTGCTCAACTTCAAAATAAAATTGTACATATTTTATTTAAAAAATGCCTGGCGGAGTCCCTAACACATGGTAGGCATGCGGTGAATGACCGGAAGTATTACTATCTATAGCGTCCTGATCCAGCTGTGTGCTAGCAAGAAAATGTTAGCCTGCCTTGTTTTTGATGAACTTGTGGTGGCTCCCAAGGATCACTGTTTTCTTTTCTAAGTGCTTTTAAACCATATGTTGAATAACGTGTTCTCCAAATTTGCTCGCCATCAATAGACGGATTGTTAAAAACAGAATTTGGTCCAGCTCCATGCTCCTGGCCCCTCTTCAGATCTCCAAAACCCTCCCAGCCTCTGGCCATGATACAGGCGGACAACCCAAGAGTTCATCATCTCAACCAGTGCCTCCCTGCTCCCCCTCCCCTCTGCCGTTCTCTAAAGTCCCTCCCTGCCATCAGCTGCCTTCCCTTCTTACCAGTGGAATTTCTGCCCTTTCAAGCCTAATTCTTTCTTCTCAACAGAGCAGAATGAAGCCAACACCAACAGAGCATCTCCCCCTTCTCTCTTCCTCTCCTTGTTACTCTCACCCTCTCTGCTCCAATGGCGGGCCTGCCTCATCTCATCTTTCTTGCCAAGAACACAACTTTCAAATGCCTTTTGCCTGCTCTGGTTTTGCAACATTCAATTTTGGAGCCTGCCTGTTCCGGCAATTCTGGGCCTGGGTCGCACCCTTTGTACCTCCCCAACTTTCCTCCTCTTCCTCTTACAGATATCTGATTTATACCTGAATTTATCCTAGGGCTTCCTAGGCGGCCATATCAGCCTTTTCAGACTGTTTTTATCTCCCTCATTAGGATTTTCAGAATTTCACAATAAGAGACTCCCATCGCCCTAGAAGGATCTTCCCATTTTAGAGCTTCTGTGCATGGAATCTTATATTTTCCCTGATCTGAAAAAAAAAAAGGCATCTTAAAGCCTTTGGTAGGACTTTAGATTTAGGTGGTACAAATAGAGACAGGCTAACGGGATGGGCAGGAAGACAGGGGAATGAGGAAGAGCAAGTGGGTTGTATTTATGTTCTCAGTGAAGTCAGTGCATTAACAAACACCTACTGGGAGGATGGGGAAAAGGAAGTGAGATTAGGGATGGGGCTGGAAGATGGGAGGAGGGTGGCAGGGATAGGGAAGAGAGTGAGAGAATTAGGAAGAGACGATGGGATTAGGAGATAGGCAGAAGGATGAAGGGCAGATGGGGTAGATGACGGTGGATGAGAAGATGCTGGGAACACCTATAATATGAGAGTGGGTGGTGGGCTGGTGGGAGGACAGGAGTCAACTCACTTCTTCTCCTGAGTCTTCTTGATAATGAAGGCGATGAACTTCTTAACCAGCAGGATGAAGATGAGGAACCCAATGACCCCGCCCACAACAGCCAGGATGATGAGTGTCACTGTGTTGTCCACTTCTTCCACTTCATGGCCAGAGCAGGGAGAGAAGAGGGGTGGAAAAGGGGAGCAGGAGTCACCATGGCAGCCCAGCAGCTCCAGAGCCTCCAACCTGGGCATCTGGGACACGCCCACCTCAGGCAGGAAGCAGGAGAAGCTAGAATATGGCATCCATCAGGCTAGGGCATAACAGGAAGACAGCCCTCTCCCCCGACACTCTGCACATACGCCCTCCCGCAGACACCCACACAAGTTCTGGAATAACTCAGACTCAGGGACCACAGCACCCAGGTTTGACTTGACCCTCAAACATGAGACTTTCACTTGCCTCTTCCTAGGTCTCCTCTGCCCATGCAGAAGAAATTGAGAATCTCCCTGTGACATCTCTTATGTGATCAGAAGGCACTGGAGCCAGGTAGTCTGGATTTCAACTACAGGATTTCCATGGTCACTTACTAGGGGGTAACCTAGAACTGGTCACTTAACTCTTCTAGCCTCAGTTCCCTCAACTGAAAACTGAACCCCTGACTTCCCAAACCTTCTCCACCCACAGTCTCTCCCATCTCTGCTGAGAAAACTCCATCCTCCTAATTGCTCTGGCCCAAATCCTTGGAGTCATTCTTGACTCCTCTCTTTTTCACAAACCCCCATATCCAATCCACCTGGGAATCCTAATGGCCCTAACTTCAAAAATTCCAGGGCTTCCCTGGTGGCACAGTGGTTGAGAGTCCGCCTGCCAATGCAGGGGACACGGGTTCGTGCCCCGGTCTGGGAGGATCCCACGTGCTGCGGAGCGGCTGGGCCCTGTGAGCCATGGCCACTGAGCCTGCGCTTCCGGAGCCTGTGCTCCACAACGGGAGAGGCCACGGCAGTGAGAGGCCCGCGTACCGCAAAAAACTAATTAAAAAAATAAAAATAAAAAATCCCAGAATCATGAGCATCTCCTCTGTAGGAATTCCACCCCATCTAGGGAGCAGTGGACCCCCAGGCACACAAGAAGCACAGCACGATCAGGATCCTTAAGCAGATTTCCTTCCTTTTTCTCTGCTTCTGCACCTCCCTAGCCTTCCAGGCTCCCCCCTCGTAGATGCCCACCCAGCCTAACTCCTCCAGCCCTTTCCCTAAACACCTCCAGTGTCTGGGATCAGGTGACAGCCTCATCACATGCTTCCTCGTTGTCTGTTTCACCTGTGTCAGAATGAAACCCCACCAACTGGGACTTAAGCTCCAGAGGGAGAGATCATTCTTATCAGTCGGTTACCTGTGCCTCTACATGCTTTGCCCCTGTTTCAATTATGTGTTTACCTGTCTTCTGTCCTACCCTGACCTGTCAATTCCTCGAGAAAGAACACTGTGTATCATTCCTAGCACTCTTTGGTTTGATGCCTGGCATCCAATCGGCTGTCGCTAACGGAATACACAGTAGTTAGTAATCAGCACGTACAGAGAACTTTACAAAACACTTCCATGTAGTAGCTTCTGTAACTCTCACGACAACCCTAAGCGAATGCAGATTTTACAGATGAGGAAAACAAGGTTCAGAAGGCCCAAGTGTATATCACAAGCTATTCAGGGGCAGAATAAGTATTCAAGCTAAGTTATTCAAGCTTCCAGATGTAACTCCGGGAGCTCTTGAAAGCATAAAGCGAAAGAAAACACCAACGTGGTCCATTTCCCCATTACACTGAATTGGGTACCCGCCCCCACCCCCGTCCTTCCAACTTTACTGCCCTCGTCCCAGCCCTTACTGCGTACGTTTATCAACAACTTGGAGGAAGATGGTGGCCTGGTGCTGAAGGTAATTCTCCTTGGGGTTCTTCACGTGGCAGGTGTATTTGCCCGTGTCGCTGAACTCCAGGTTCCTCAGCAGAATGGAAATATTGTTCATTTTCTCCTTCACAGAGCCCTCCAGAGTGATGCGGTCATCATCTTTCAACTTCACCTTGGGGTCTGACTTCTCATTCTTCACGATCCCATCTATGAGCTGTGGGGGGGAAGAGGGGAGCCAGGAGGTGGCCAAGAAAGAATCAAGGTCCTTTCGAGAGTCATGACATCACTCCAGCCCACTCCTTGGGTATCTCCCTGCCCAGGTCCAGGAAGAGCCCTCCCCCGGTCGTTTCCTTCCAGTATCGATAGCTCTGCCGGTCTAACCTGGATTTTACTGGCTTCAGGCTAAACCCACTTTCTGTTATTAAGGTCTCCCTAGAATGTAGCATGCTTTTACTGTTCTCTTCATAAAAGCCTTTTAAGTAACGAATCCTGCAAATACCACACTCGTTTCCCTCTATCACTCCCCCTGGCCTCTGCTGACGCCACATCCCATCTGTCTGAATTCTGACCCTCCATCAGGACGTGGATCAACCCCACAGCACTGTGCGTCGGTACCCTCTGAATTCAGCGTCTAATTACATCCAGAGTTGGTGTCTTGTGACCTCTGGTCCCCTACTAGATTGCAGAGTGAGTGCTCAATAAACACCTGCTGACTGCCCCATCCCCACCCGTGGCCACAGCCCTGGCCCCTTCTCTTCTCCACCTTGCCCTCCCATCCTTCCAAGGCCTGTTCCCCAGCCCTCCTCCGATTTGGACTCTCCTCATTCCCCCTCTCCAAGTCTCCCAAAGGTCTCGTCTCTCCTGTTTTTTATATTAAAGTATTAATTTTTACAAAAGCTAACCAAGTTTCAGGTATTTCTTCACACCAGACAGAGGACTCTAGCCAAGAATTCCAACAGACCCCAAATTCTGGCAACACAATCTAAGCATCCTCCCCACTTAGATCCTTCTAGACAGGCTCCGACAAGAATACTGGGAGAAAAGGTGACGAAAGGTCCTGGGGACCATCACCGTGGGGTCAGGCCAGAAATGACCAGAGCCTGGGATGGGAGGCAGGGGTGAGGCGACAAGGAAGGGAGGAGGATCTGAGCCGTCCTGTCCCTTCCCCGCCTACTTACAATCTTGAATGTATCACTGCTGTTGTAGGACCACCAGAAGCGCAGGTTCTGGAAGCCAAAGCAGCTGGTGAAGGTGCAGGGCAGCAGGATCTCCGTGCCGTTGACAGCGTAGATGGTAGTGGCCTTTCCCACAGATACCTCCAGCGACAGGGACACAGGGACCAGGAAGAGACCTGTGTGAGGGGCACCACTTCCCTTAAAACCGCATCGGGGGCTTCCCTGGTGGCGCAGTGGTTGAGAGTCCGCCTGCCGGTGCAGGGGACACGGGTTCGTGCCCCGGTGCGGGAAGATCCCACATGCCCCGGAGCGGCTGGGCCCGTGAGCCATGGCCGCCGAGCCTGCGCGTCCGGAGCCTGTGCTCCGCAACGGGAGAGGCCACAACAGTGAGAGGCCCGCGTACCGGGAAAAACAAAAAAAACCCATCGGAACCTCCAGGCTGGAGGCCTGGAAGGGACCTCTCGGATAGGGTGGAGTGGCTTGGTCAGGCTGGGAGGTCTCTATCACCCTTGGTGTCAATATCAGGAAGATGGTTCTCTTTACTTCAACGTACACTGCCTGGGCCACCGCCGTGATTCATTCTCCCGCTTGGGCTGAGCTGGATGGACTTCCGAGCCAGTTAGCAGCCCTTGGGGCATTCTAAGTGACCACCAGGAGTCACCCCAACCCAGGAAACCCAGGCCCCTGCCTCCATGCCGCGAGTCCTCGCCCCCTAACCTGCGGATGCGGTCCCTGCATCGCGCCCAAGGGCAGGACCCGCGCCTCCCGTTTGCGCTGGGAATTTCCCCGAGGGCTGTGCGCGGCATCCCCGTTACGTTTCCGGGATTGGGGGTGGGGTATTGGGAGGCTGAGGGGGTCCCGTGAGGTGAAAAAGAGGAAAACGTCAGCAGCCACTCATCACCGACCCTGGCGGCTCCCACCGGCCCCAAGGGGCGGAGAGGCAGAGGGGAGCCTCGCGCTGGACCTTGCTGAACCACCGAGCGGGACCCCGAGAAGAGAAGGGAGACAGGGCGGACCGGGATGGCATCCAGAGTGGGTGGGGTGGAACAGAGCACGTCTGGGCATCGGTCAGCAGCAGCGAGAACCGAACGGATGAAGCAATAACGCAGAGAAAGTGAGGGCGGAAGACGCTTTGTGGAAGCCGACTGCGGGCAACCAGGTGCACGCAAGCGGGGTGCCTGGAGAGGGCGCTGCACACTCCGTCCCCTCGTGACCCGAAGTGGCCCATCCTGCCCCCCACTCCCCACAGCCCCACTGCGGCCTCTTGTCCTGGGAACATCCCCCGAGCCCTACACCCCCGCCCCTGCTTCTTTCCCACACCCTCGCATCAAAACCACCCCTACCGCTTGAGCAGGTGGCAATCGTGAATTTCCACTCGTGGCCCCCGGGTTCCGCCTCATGAGTTCTTGTAAGGAAACCTGGTCCTCCTGTCCTTCAAAGTCCTTGAGGAGAGTCCACCGTACCTCAAGGTCATGGGGAAGAGGGGTGTCGGAATCAGAGAGTAGCTCTCCTTGCCCCTAGATGAACCAGGCACCCAGGGTCACCCTGGGTGAGGGCTCAGAGGGAGTCCTTCTCAGGTTTCCAGTGATCCTAAGAATAATGACCTTTTCCTGGGCCGGGATGCTTGCTAAGGCTACGTGTGAGTAATCTCATATCACCCCCACCTCACACCTGTAAGGGGGTCTTATTAATCACATTTTACAGGTGGGAAAAATGAGGCTCAGAAGAGCAAAGTGCCCTGTGCCTTGGCCAAAGTCATACAACTTCTAGAGGCAGTTGAAATCTGAACTGGGGTCTGACCCCAGGTCTAGTGGGCAGTTGAGAGCATCCATCTGGCTGCACCAACTCCTCTGCCAAAGTTTCCCCGGCATCTCTTCCCAGACTGTAATTTCTCTCAACTACTTGGACCTCCAGCCTAGAGTGTGCGAGCTAAAGGATCCAGACTGATCCATGTTACAGACACTAAGTTGCTACGGCCTGATTTTAGAGACAGGACAACCAAGACCTAAAGTGGGAGGAAACTTGGCTGAACTGACTGGGTTTAGTGGCCGAGCCACTTGAGAACCCTTCTCAGGCCAGGTCAGCTCCCGGCTCTAAAGGCAATTCCCAGAACTGCCCTGGTTCCCAAGACAGCTAGGGTCAGCCTTTGTTTGAAAGGCCACCAACCTTGCTCTTTCTCCCATCCTCACTCTCAGGGAAGGACCTCCTTTGTCAGACTTAATTCCCTTGTGGTACATCATAAACCAGCTTCCTCTTGTTTTGCCCACATGAGATAATGACGCCTGGTACCACATGGGCGATGCTTTTTAAATAGGGGAGGAGGAGTTCCCCGGCGGGGGGGCGGGGAGCGAAGATCACACATGCTGTGCGAAGCCAAACAAATAAATAAATAAGAGGAGCTCCAAGGAGAGCTGGCAGCCCAACTCTGCTCTCAGGGTCCCCCTCAGCTTCTTCATGTCCACTTCACTTCTGAAGGCAAAGTGGACTGCTCTTACCACGAAGCTCAGAGATAACACCCCGGGTCCAGGATCCCCTGCCACTGTCAACAACTGCTGATACTTACTCAGCAATTACTGCGTGCCAGGCACATTTAACCTTCACATCCATGCTATGAGTGGTGTACTGTAACACCTCCCTATTACAGACACGGCAACTGACCATAGACAGGTTAGGTGACTCACCTGAGGCCAAAAAAAAAAGAGACATTTCTAGCATCCCAAAGCCCCAAAGCAAGAAAGTCCTTCCTTACATCCTTAAGCAGCAGGGTTTGCCCACCTGCTGGGTTCCAATTAGTGCTGAGAGGTCATTTCAATTAGCCTTCATTCTTTGATCAGCTCCTCTGTGCCAGGAATTGTTCTAGAGCAGTGGCTTTCAAATTCACAGAGCGTCAGAATCACCTGGAGGGCAATTACAGCTAGCTCTGCGGGGGAGTTACTGATCTAGCACGTAGAATGGAGCCTGGAAATTTGCATTTCTAAGAAGGTCCCAGGGAATGCTGTGGTCAGGGATGACCCTTTGAGAACCACTGTGCAAGAGGATTGCTACCTGTTAACTCCAAGTTTTATTAGAATGCCAAAAGGTAGGTATCATTTTTCTTATTTCACAGGCAATGAAACTGAGGCTCAGAGAGGTTAAGTCACTTGCCTAGGGCCACATAATAAGTGGTGAATCTGAGTTGAGCACCTATTATAAAATAGGACAGGCATTTTACATGCATTGTCCCATTTAATCCTCATAATAATCCTATGAGGTAGTTAGTTATTATTTTTATCTCCAATATTCAAAATGAAGAAAAGAGGCTGAGAGATTAACCTGCTCAAGGCCACACACTGGTGAGTGGGATAAGCAGTGTACCGACGGCACTCTGCTGTCCACCCCCTTGTGACGGTGCCTCTCCAAGAGAACAGTGCCGTCAGGGCCAAGCTCTCCTTAGCACTCTTGGTTTTCTTTTTATGTCTCCCCTCCCCCAACCCCCTGCCCCAGAGGTCTAGGGATGGGAGCCAGACATGAGATTCCACCCTCCAGCCTAGAAGATGGCCTTCTGATCGGAGACCCCAGCTTTGCTTCTCACCCCCTACCGCCCCCGCAAACCAAGGAACAGGGTGCAGAGCTGTGACAGGGAAGCTCTCGGGAGAAGGCAGCTTCCTGATGGCTACAGTGCTCCCTTGGGGCCTGAGCACGTGCTCCAAGGATCACCACACCGCCAGCCTCCAGCGTTCGGGATCCTGGGGAAGGTGGCAGGGAATGCAAGTCAGGGGCCAAATCCCTCTCCCCAACCTCAGCCAGAATGGGCTCTCCAAGAGCACCAAAGATACACATCAAAAGTGAAATTATTTGACTGCTTTAAATAGAAGCAAAAAAAAAAAAAAAGTCCAGAACAGAGGAGAAAAGTATTTCTTTAAGGTCTGGCTGACGACAGTACACATTTCTGCCTGATTAGTGTGTGCCTATGTGGGTGACTTAACTCTAATACAATCGGGACGCCCCGACGACTCTCAGAGTGAAGCATTGCCATTTCCATCGTAGCCCGGAGGGGACAAAGGAAAGGCAGAGACGTTTCCGCGGAGAAGTTCAGAGCCCTGCCCGAGTTAAGAGAGGCCAAACAAGCCTGGTTTCTCCACAGCACGCCCTCCCAGCAGGCAAAAGTCCTGCCGGCTGTGTCTGGGAGATTCGTGCACAGGAAAGCCCAGGGGCCTGCCTCTTGTACCTTCTCCCCTGTGAGCCTGCGCTGCAGGGAGAGGAGGGAGCAGGGGCAGGTATAAATCCACTAGAGGACCCCGAGAGGTACTTCAGCCAGGGTGGATGGGTCAGCAGACACAAGGCAGGCCCCACTCTGCCTGCTGACCTTGAGAAAGTCAGAGGTGCCATAGCCCCAAACCAGGGATGGCTGTCTCTCCTACCTTCTGAGCTTGGTATAAAGCTAAAACATGAGCTTATAAAACACGAGAAGGGGGCTTCCCTGGTGGCGCAGTGGTTGAGAGTCCGCCTGCCAATGCAGGGGACGCGGGTTCATGCCCCGGTCCGGGAGGATCCCACATGCCGCGGAGCGGCTGGGCCCGTGAGCCATGGCCGCTGAGCCTGCGCGTCCGGAGCCTGTGCTCCGCAACGGGAGAGGCCACAACAGTGAGAGGCCCGCGTACCGCCAAAAAAAAAAAAAAAACACAAGAAGAGCATCAGTGAGTCCATCCTCTGGCCTGGGCACTCTGCAGGTGGAGGATAGTGTTTAAAGGGAGGGAGACAGAGGTGGCCCCCATCACAGGTCTAGATGTAACCAAGGCACCCCAACTCAATGACCAGTGTCAGTCAACAATATCTCCAGGCCATTCATACGCTATTTTATACTTTCACCTTGTATTACTTCTTGGAGGTAATTATTTCCATGTGGTTATTTCCTTAGATAAAGAAGGGCTTCCTTTGCTTTGTCCCAAACTAAACTCTTTAGAATTTCTTGAGTGTGTTTCAGATTGAGGGCCTCTTTCTGGCATCGTGGGATTGATGAACAAGTCCTCCTACTCATGATCTTGTGGAATTCAATCCTAAGCCCCTAAGCCTTGCCTTTGCTCACTGAAAGACCCTAACCATGGAGCCACTCTCAGAGCAGCCATTTCCTTTGCTATTTACTGATCGGCCCCCTCCTATATCATCTGGGTGCTGCGGTTTTGTCTAAGGATTGACTCAGGCCTCCCATTTAAAGTAAAAATGTGTTGGGTACATGCAAATGTTATCATTAAATACACCAGCAGGGATCTCAGGGCTACCATCAGACCTTCCAAGGCAAATGCCAAGGCGGAAACATTCTGCCACCTTTTCCCACATCCGGGGACAGTGACACCCACCTTGGGGTGGAGGGAGGAAAGAGGGGCAGCGTGGTGCCCTCTCTAAGTTTAGCTCCCAGGGCTCTCCTGGCAGGGCAGGCGGAATCACAGCTGACTTTAATAAGGAAGCTGATACACTCTGGCCCCCAGGGGAGTCAGACAGGCTCAAAGTTAGAGCTGGGAGGCAGAAAGTGGGCCGAGGTCAGCAGGACAAGACCCCTCCTGGGGTGCAGGCCCTGGGGGCCGTGGGGGGGGCAAGGCTGAGCCAGGAAGGCCCCTGGGCCCAGAGACAGAGGAAAGATTTCAGCTCCCTCACCATAGGCAACCTGCCTCCTTCCGGCCCACACCGAGGGGCTTTGCCGAGATAGAAACATGCCCCTGAGACAACACTGGATGCTCAACAAAACCAGCTCTGCAAACAAGTCCAAGCAGAGTGCCCATCCCTCCTCTTGCAGGCCACGGAACGGGTGCATTGGTGCAGCCAGCCCGTGGCTTATGCAGAGAGCCCTACACCCACAGCAACAGGGCAAAGTGGGAGGATCTGTACCTGGGGTCTACCTAGCATGCTGGTCCCACCAGCCACGGCAGGCATTAGGGCTTGGGAGACCCCACAGGCCTGCATCTCCAGAAGAAGAACAAATCCCCCGTTCCAGATTCAAACCTGGGGTCTTTCTCCATTTCCCCCCTTTCCCATCCTCTTCTCCATGAACTCCTTACTTACCCTTTCCTTTCCCTTCCTCTGAGTGGGACTCAGCACCCTCTCCTTAATTGCCTTCTCATCAAACAAGCCCTTAATAAACACATACCAAGGGAAAGAGGGTGGGGCAACATAGCACCCTCACAAGTGATAATTACACAGAGATCACAGTAATTAAGCAAATCAGGGAACAGCAAGGGGTGGGTAGGACACATACATTACCAGTTACATGCTTAGGAAGGGACTGGCAACCATTTTACTCTCAACTTCGCAGTTGAGGATAAAACGGCCATGGCCACAGTGGGAACTCGGGCTGATCAGGGATGGGGTGAGGGGCAGCTAGTGTAGAGTGGCACTGTGCCTGGCCCATGAAGAGGAGCCTCAGTCCTACAGAGGCCCACTTCCTAGGGTCACTGTGAAACCAGCACATCTGTGCCTAAGGTACAAGAGAGAACACCAGTGACTTCTATCCAGCTGTGGGGATGTAATAAAATCAGTGGCTCCTGGGTGCAAGACATACTCTATCCCCCTCCTCCACCAGGTGCCCACGCGACAGGTCTGCACACAGTTTACATTTGCAGAAGCAGCAGTGACCGCCCTTAAAGGCTTCTGTCTCCCTGTTTTCAGCCCAAATGCCTGCATGGTGTGCCTGACCCGATGAGGGGGGAGCTGCCAAAAGCCAAATGTGACTAATATAAACAGGAAGCGGTGCAGGTGCCGGAGATGGAGTCGGCTTACATTGAAATCCAGCTATGATTTATGAGGCGATTACATTCTGGCCTTAACAAATATCATCCCCCAATCTGTTGGAGTTTGACACTCGAAACTATCGCGTGCATAGTTAATAGATAGATAATAGATAATTATCTATAGATAATTATCTAATAGATAATATCTATAGATATTCTATTATTATCTATAATTATCTATAGATAATTATCTAATAGATAATAATCTGTTCCTTCTGTGTCCTCTGGATGTGCCCCCTCCGTCTTCATACTCATCCCAAAAATGAAGAGCCAGGAGCAGGCTAAACAGGTTCCCCCACACCCCCATGGAATCTTTACCTAAGAAGAGAGATAAGATCCTTCCTAAAAGGGGGCTTGGGGAATTCCCTGGCGGTCCAGTGGTTACAACTCCGACTCCGCGCTTTCTCTGCCGAGGGTGCGGGTTCAATCCCTGGTCCGGGAAATAAGATCCCGCAAGGAGGCGCGGGCCAGAAACAACTAAATAAATAAATAGGGGCTTGAACTGTCCTCCAAGTCCCTTCAACCCCATCCAGTCTGCAGGGAAGGCAATGGGCACTGAGGGAAGTAGAGAGTAGAGGAGTCAAACAGAAAAAGGACCAGGAGGAAGGGGAGCTCCCCCACCCCCAACTGGTGCACGCTACTGCCTGGGCAACAAGCATCCAAGTTGCAAACGGCTCTGGGCAGAGGTAGAAATCAGCACCCGAACAATCACACGTTGGGATGCAGACCCACCTGGCGTCCCCTAACCCAAGGCAAAGACACCCTCCCCCAGCACGCTTAAACCTCCGAACTCTGGGCCCCAAGATTCAGCTTTAGAAGCCCGGGGCTGAAGGCACCACAGACAGCAAAGAGCTAATCTCGGGGCTGGCTGGCCGGATGGGGCAGGGGACGGCGCACGGTCCCCAGGGAGCTCAGCAGTCCAAGCCCGCGTCCGGCAAGAAGCGGTAGCCGCGATGCTCAGTCCGTGCCGCACTCCAAAGCCCACCCCGTCCAAGGCGCTGCTCTTCTAAGTGTCTCCTCCTCTGGGGGAAGGTGGGGGAAGGGTGGGGGAAAGAGGCAGAAGAAACCAAGCCGGGGCTGCCTTACCCAAAAGCCCAGTGCCCAGCCATCTCGCCCGGGCTGCGCCTCGGTGCCCAGCCCCGGGCATCGTGCTGTTCTCTGCCGAGCGCACCAGGGGCGCGGGGACAGGATACACAGGTCACAGCCGCGCTCGCAGCCCTCGGTCTGCAGTCGGCCCCGAGGCTGCCGGGGAGCTGTGCGCCGCCGGCCGGGGCTCGGGAAAGTTGGCGCGGAAAGGGCGAAGAGGGGGAGGGAGGGAGAGGAGGAGCCGGCTGCGGGAGCAGCCGCGGAGGGCAAGGGGAGGAGAAGGAGAGGCCCGAGGAGGAGGACCCGGAGCAAGCAGGACCTCCGAGCTAGTGCAGACGCGAGCGACGCTGCTCCTCTGCCTTGGAAGCGCTCCAGCCGCAGGAGGGGCGGTGGCCGCCGCGGAGCTCCGGGCGCCCCCGCCTCGTGGTCCCCGAGCCCCGGGAGCCAGCCGTACCGGCCCCACCACCACCACCCCTGCTTCCGCTCCGGCTCGGGCTGGGCGGCTGCGGCTTCGCACTGCAGGGCCGCCCTCAGCCGCGCGCATCATCCCGTGCGCTGAACTGCCATTAGGAGGATAGTTTGGGGACGAGTAGAGATGGAGCTTTTCGGCTGTTGGAAGGCTGTGATGTTCTGCTTTGAGGAACACGAGTAGGGTAGCGGCTCCCTCTCCCGGGGCCGCGAAGGGACCGCTCGGATGCCCGCAGCCAGCACTGCAGCAGCCGGCGGGCGTGTGCGGGCTTGCCCGCCGCGGCCGCCGACCCGCGAGTGTGCAGCCTCGCGGAGCCCCGCTGTGCAGGGTCCCGGGAACCCGGCTTCCAACTGTAAACTACCCCCATCGCCGCCCACCATCCTCTCCCACTGCTTCATGGGCTCCTCGAAAATCATGACGCTCCTAGTTAGGGAATCGGCCAGACACCATCGGGTCCAAGCCCCGCTTCACCCTCCCGCGGCGCCCCTACTTCTCATTTCTCCCACCTAGGCCGCCCCCCTCAGACCCTCCCCTTTTACCCCCCTCCAAGGGTGTCCTGAGTCCTTCAGAATCCTGGAGGACTCCCTGGGCCTCGCCTCCCTTTTGGGGCGGGGGTCGAGGAGCCCAGGGCAGATGTCCGGGCTTGGTGGGGGTCGCAGCCAGGTCAGAGGGCTTTTTCCCAGACCCTCTTGAGTTACAAGTGACTAGTGCTACTTGGGGTGGTTTGGTGACTCCTGTCTGCTATCCTTCTCAGCAGCCCCCTCCCGCCACCACAGGGCCTGTCTGAGGTCCTGACCCTCCAACCTTTGCCTGTCTGGAGACGGGTTCAGACCTGGAAACCTGCTCCCACTTCATGGCCTGACCTCTGCTACTGCCCCCGCACCGCCCACCTTCTTAACCTGGGGTCCCTGGGGGGCTTCAGAGATCATGGACCCCTTGAGGTTGTACTGGAAATACTGGAGAGAGGCTTGCTCAGTATAGCTGTGATAGTGGTATAGGGGCTCTGGAGTTAGGCACTGGGGAATCAAGTCCCAGCTCCAGCATATGTTGTCGTATGACCTTGAGCAAGTTATGCAACCTTCTGCAGCCGCTTCATCTGTAATATGGTGAAAAGGACGATATTCACCTCATGCAATTGTTAAGAGCAATGCCACCCTTAGACCTGGGCAACAGGGGCCTCAGCCCTGGGCTCCTGAGTTTGGAGGGCCTCACTCTGGCCCTCCTCTGGCCCTACGCCTCCTCACTGGAAAAGTGGTTCCTGGGACAGAAGGGAGGGTAGTCTATACACCTCCTCTTCCAGACCATGCTCCGAACATCCGGGACCCTGGAATTCCCTGTTCACGTGACCCGATTCCAAGCAGGCCTCTTCCCCGGGTCAATCCTCTCAGGAGCTGCCCATGCTGGATATGCACCCACAGGCCGGGGCAAAGGGCAGCTGTTTACAGAGGGTGGGAAGTGGATGGAACTTGACATGCAGATGGAGGGTTCCCAGGCATGCGTGAGAGACCCTGTCCCAGCAAGACCAGGGAAGAGTGGACCAGGGAATGGCTTTTGGGCCTGGCCTTAAAGTTAAGACTGAGGAGACTTCATCAAAGGTGGAGGATAATAGATGAGTTTTAACACTTTGTTATCTTGATTCATAACTTATATTTAGACATATATGTAATTATCATTTGTGCAGTTGCCCCAGGCCTCACAAACATCAGATGTGGACCTATGAAGACTGGATGAGATATTATCATACGTAAAAGTGCTAACAGAGTTCTAGGCATAGGGTCAGCCCGCAGTACATTTTAGCTCTCATCATTCTCAAAGAGGTCTGTGGCCCTAAAAAGGCTAAGACTCTTCCTGTCTCCAAGTTTGCACGTTTACCCCCTCCTTCTCCAGGAGCTTCCAGACACTAGGTCCACAGGGCCAGACATCCACACTGCCCACTTTATTTTTACAGCAGGGGTCAAGTTTCCCAGAGCCGGAGGCTGATTTGAGACAGGAGGTGAGCCAAAGGGAAGGAAAGTGACCCCTGCCCAGAGAAAGGGGAAGGGAGGGGACAGCACTCCCTGGATATCTTTAGACCCTGGGGACACGGAAAGGTGCCAGCTTCCTCCGCGCCCTCCACCTTCTCAGCTGCCTCGCTGCTCACCAACTCTTAGAGCTGGAAGGGTCCTTACGAAACCCACACGCCTCCCAAATGAAGAAACAGGCCCGGAGAGGTAGAATGTGTGGCCCAAGGTCACAGAGAAAGTGATTCTTAAAGTCAGAATTAGAACTTGCCCCATTATTTGATTCCCTCCCTCCACACCCCCAGCTTTCCTCTAGAGAGCAGGAGGGCTCCACAACTGGGCAGAAAAAGTGCTTGAAAGATGCATTAGCGGCTAGAGGAATTTTACATTTAGAGAGCACTTTCCTCAAAAATTCTCAAAACCCTTGTGCATCCATCAGATGGATGGGCACTTTGGCCCTTTCTGCGCCTCCGGCTGCAAGTCCCTAGAGGGCAGGATAGTGGTTTGGACACAGGCCCCCCGCTGTGCCCAGCAGGCTGGCTTCGTGGTGGTGGGGTCCTGCACACTCAGGTCCTGGGCAGCCTGGCTCAGAAATACCTCTAAGAGCAAGTTTTCAGGCATGCAGAGACGGACTGGACCCTGAGCCAAGGAGCTGCCAGGAAGCTGTTCTCAGGTGGGAGGAGATGGGGCCTAGATTTAAGGGGAAAGGAGATTTTTCCAGGGGGGTGGGTGTGCGGGGAAGGGCTCAGGGTCTTTGAAGCCGTTAGTCCCAACAGTCCTCTCTGAGACCAGGCAAGCCTCTGGGTTCCTGCCCTCCGCCTCCACCTCAGGGCCAGGATGGGAGCTAGGAAGCAGCACAGGTATGAGGTTCAGTGTGTGGTGGGGAAGTGACACGGGCAGAAATGGGGGCCGAGCTCCGGCTCCCAGCCTCCGGGAGATGCTTTTACCCAGGCAGGTACTCGACCCTGGGGGTGGTCCCACCTTCCACCTACACTGGGGCGGGTAGGTGGAAGATTCCATCTCTGTCAATTCTCAGAAAGCTAGCCAAGACCCCGGCAGGGGAGGAAGGGAGAGCTCCAGTGAGGCCTCCAGAGCTATTTTGGGAGGAGTTCCTTCTAAGTAATAAGAGCCTGGCAGGGAGCCTCCTCCCCCTCTGGCTCCCCTATTGCCCTTGCCCTTGCCTGCCTCTCCCCCTCCCGCATAAGCCCTCTCGGCCCCTGTCGGGGCATTGCAGGTAACGGAGCTGGACGGCAGCCACGCTGACCCGGCTCAGAGAGGCAGAGAAGAGGGAGCTCTGCAGGGATCCACCCCTCCCCCGCAATGCCCCCACCTCCCAGCCCCTCTCCCTCTGACCTCAGATCACTCAGATCGACACCAGGAGCTTATAGCCCAGTTATCAACAGGGCCCCAACCTCAGGACAGTGGAACTGCAGGAGCCGGGATGCTCTGCATACAGTAACTTAAAGTTGAATGCTCCCAAATCCTTCTGCCTCTGGGGTTGGGGCTGGGTGGATGCTACCTGGCCAGGCGTTTGGGTGTCTCCTTCTAACGCACCTACGTCTGTTCCCTGCCCATCCCGACTCACCATTCCTGCCCTCCAGCTCAGTGCTCACTTGCCTCAGCCACAGTCTCAGCATCCACTGAAGTTTGGCAGGTGCTGAAGGGGTTAACAGGACAGCATGCACCAAACCAACCCGCAGGCACGTGGCTCAGCAGCCCAGCAAGGAACCAGTACTGGCCCCCTCGCCCGCTGCTCCCCAGCCCACCTCGAATCTGACTTGGAGCAGCGATGAACTCTTCCTGAGCTCTCCTCACCCATCTCCACTTTCTCTAAGGGCTCTGGGCGCACGCACCTCCTCCATCCCTCCCTTCCTCTTTTTCTGTTTTCTGCCAGGTTCTTTCCAAACATCCCTTCAGGCAAAGGGGGGTGGGGAGCCCCAGACAGATGAGCTCATTGGGAGGAGGAGGGCAGAGGGAGGAGGGAGCTAAAAAATCCTGACCAGGGAGATGCTCACTGGACAGTCCCAAGCTGGAGAGGGGCATGTGCCCCCTTGCAGGAGCAGGCGTCTGCTTCCCTCACTGCAGCTCAGAGATGGGGTGAGTCCTGGGCATCCCTTTATTCTGGGACACTTTGGGGTAGGGCGTGAAGCCCCATGGCAGGGTCTCAGCCACCCTACCCAGCACCCCAGAGCTGTGTTTACCTGTGTTTCATGGATTACCATGCCCCACTGCTTGTCCATCATGGGAGGATGGGGGGCTCAGGAGGGCTGGGGGTCGGAGGCATTGGGAAGGTTTGTCATTCATTGTAGGGGGACTGCCTAGTCAGCTGAATGGCTAGATGTCCTCCTGGAACCGTAGACCTGGTCCTGCCGCTGAACTGGGCGCTGGGACAGACTGACCAAACCAGAAGCGTAAAAAGGTGCAGAGCACCAGGCAGGGCTCCCCTAGTGTTCTGGTCCCATCCGCTATGAATATTTTAGTGTGAGAGCAGTGGATCTTGCAAAGTGAGAGGAGAGAGGATGTGGAGTAGAAGAGGAGATATGGCAGGGGCAGAAGGTCAGGAGAGATGGCCGAGAGGAAGGGAAGAAGCATGGGAGCAGGGGAGAGTCTGCCTGGAATGAAGGGGAACCGGGGGAAGTTGGAGTGAGACACAGGCCGAGGAGGAGGGGTAGGGATGGAGACAACTGGTCAGCAGGTGAAGAAAAGATTTTATAGGTTTTCAGAAACCAGGAGAGGAGAGGGTGGCCAGCGGGAGCCAGAGCTGTTTGCACAGAGCTGTGGGGTCAGGTGCCAGGCCAGGCAGGAGGTGGGATGTTAGAGACCCAGTGGGAAGCCTTTGCCTCTGCTTCCAAACACTTTTGCCCATCTCTGGCTGTCCACGGTCATTTTGAGATTGGCTCCCAGTCACCCTTCCCCCACCCACTCCTAGGTCTCTGGGCTGCAAGAGGCCAGTCCACTGCCCTTTCCCAATCACAGCCTGATGTGATTGATGGCTTTGGCATCGCTCCACCCTGGGTTTGAATTCTCTGCTATTTTCTGTGTCACCTTGAGTGTACCCATAACTTAGTATAACAGGTCTCCTCATCTGTAAAAGTGAGACAAGAATGCATATTTGGGGAGTTGTCCTGAGTACTGTCAGCTGACACACATAGAATATTGAGCTCAGGGCAGGCACAGAGTAGCTACTCAGTAAATGGTGTTCATCCTGATTAGTCTAGCCAGCTGTCACTCACCCTGCTCCCACCCCGGCCCCACCCTCCAAACCCTTTGAGGCTGGATATGAGCCCGCCCATCCAACAGCCCTTCCCAAGAGCATCAGCTCCTGTGGAGAGCCCACAGGGTGTGAGCCTGCTATGGGACAAGGATGGGAAGGCTGAAGACTTTGACAAAGCTGGGAGGGTGAAGGGAGGAGAAGGCTGAAAAGATTGTCACCATTTTCTACAGTCTTGATTGAAGGACAGGGGAAGATTTGCCCCAGCTGGAGGGCCAAAGATACAAGTTAGACTTGGCCTGATCTTTGGAAAGAAGTTCCTGAGGGTTCCTAACCCCAAATTTCCACCCTCTTCCGGCCTATTTCTCACTGTGAATAGGGGCTCGCCACCTGCCCTCTCCCCACCACCATTGCTAAGTCGGGTAAAGATGAATAGGGCAAGCAGGTAGAAGAGTGCAGAGGCAGCCTGGGGTAGAGCGTGACTGAGTAACAAGGCAGAGGGACAGGAGTTTGCCCATTCATGTGTCCTGTTTATCTTCAGGCAAGCAAGAGTTAATCCTACTTCTATCATTTGAATCCTAAAATGAGGGCTGCAGAGGGCCATTGTCAGTAAATTTAGACAGCGTCTAAAAGTATGCCCTGACATATGAATCTCCTCGACAACACCCCCAAGCTATGCTTGAATACCTTCCGGGATGGGGAGCTCATTACCTCAGAGAAACTCAACCCTCTGCACAGCTCTGACTTCCATTGGATCAATATCTGCCTCTGTCCGCCAGCCCTAATGTTTCGCCCTGGGGCAGAATGGGTCAAGGCGAATCCCTCTCCTTGTGGCCACAGCCCCACCCGCTGTATTAGCCATCAGCTGTGACACACACTTCCTCTCCTGGAGGAACACACCCCCTTCCTTTGCCCATTTGCCCACAGGAGGGTCTCAGCCTGCTGAGGCAAACAGTTCTAGTCCTATGCCACCTGTTTACAGGGAATGTGTCGCAGTTGAGAAGCAGAGGCAGCTGCAGTTGGGATAAAAGTGACTTTGCCAAGGCTGTAAGGGACAGCCCTTCTCATGGACTCCAAAGTAGCCAAGCTGAGCATCCAGTGTCCACTTGGCCCCCTTCCCAGCACCTCGTGGACTCTCAAAGTCATTATTGCCAGAGAAAAGGAGAAGCTGCTTTACAAGCTACCTACTCCCAACTCACCTACTCCCACCACCTCCCTCCCGCAGTCTTTCTCCCTTTTCTAGACAGAGGCCTCCTCAGCCCTGCAGAGGAGTGGGGTCCTAGGCTAATCTGTTTTAGGACCAAATTTATGGGCCATGTCACGATGCCAGGATATAGTTCCAAGATGGGCTTCCTTCCCCGTGGCCCTCTGGAGCTCTCAAACACTGGGTGGCCGGAGCCTGTCCTAAAAGGTGGTTGGTACCCTGCACATCAGCATGGTAGCAGGCAGCCAGGAATGACTAGAACCTGGCAGGCTTCAGGGTCAATTTCACCATGGCCATCCGAGAAGAGTGCCCGCAGCGCCCTGCCAGCATGGACCTTCTGAGCCCCTGCAGTGCCAAAGGCGGAGGGCAGGAGACCTCAGTGGGGACCTGTGCACCCAGCTGCCCAACCCATATCCCACCAGGCACTGCCCCAGCTTCCTCTCCCCTGAAGTTTTTTAGCACAACACCTGCAACGTGGGAGGGAGACAAGTGGCCTAAGATGGACCATATACAAACCAGCATGAAGAAAGGCACTCTGCTGAGGTGTGGAGTGGGCCTTGGAATGGCGCCTAAAACCAAGCTCTGTCATTAGCCTGCTGTGTGACTTTGGGAGAATTACTTTCCCTCTCTGAACCTCAGCTTTCAAAACTGTGCCCTTACAAGAAGCATGGGGGCTCCTTTTTGTTCAACTCAAGCCCACTGGGAAGGGGCAGGCAGGAGCCTGGGCTGGTGTGGGCTGCTGTGCCGAGCTGTGCCGAGCGCTAGGCTCAGGCTGGGTGTGGGCTGTGGGAAGAACAGGTGGCCTGGAGCCAGCTGGGAGATCCTGGATTGTCCTTGACTCATCTTGTGGCCTTAAGCAAATCACTTCCCCGACCTGGTCCTCAGTTTCCCCTTCAGGATAATCAGGAGACTTGGCCAAGTAGTCCCCGGGATCCCGCCCATCTCTGATGTTGTAAAGATCTACTCTTCCCCCTCCCCCACTCCTTTTGGGCCTCAAAACCTGTCCTAGGGACTCTGAGAGGCTCCGCATACAGACTACTATTCCGGGGCAGCCGGCCATGGGCAGGCCGATGGCTGTGCCTGAGCCCTGCAGGGGCTCCGGCGGGAAGCAAAGGAACAGCGGGAATGGAGAGGCACCAGCACCTCAGGTGGGGGACACAGGAAGCCGGTGAGCAATTCTGAGTTGCGGGGTGGGAGCTAGCCCTTCCCGCACACAGCAGCTCCCTCCTCAATCAGAACTACCTCACCAGGCCCCAAGCAGCCCGAGCCCCAAAACATCAGTTTAGGGGAGACACCTGAGCCAAACCCAGTCCTCCCAGAAGCCAGGCCCAGCTCCACAGTGTCCTCCAAGCGTTCTGGGGGAGAAGCCTTAGACTGAGTTAGATGCTGTGTCCACCCGGAAGGAACCAGCCAGAATCCCCAGCACCTGAGTCCACATCCCCTGCCTCAGTTTCCTATCTGTTAAGTAGGGAAGCATCCTCTCTGACATCCCATCCTTGGAAGGACTCAGGGGCTCCAAGGGCAGACATCCTTTTAAACCAAGGTGCCTTTGGTTCTGTCAAATACCAGCCACCTCTGTTTAACACTGCCACCTTCTATCTGGCTTCTTTCTCGGGTAGCAGCTGCCGGCATTAGGACTACGAATGTTAGGCTACTCCTAGAATATTCTAAAATGCATCTGACCACTAAACCAGTGGCAAAGGTCTCTGGGTTACCAGGGAGCAGGCAGAAATGACGAAGAAACCATGAGAAAAGTAGAAACCAAGCACTTCGGCATTCCCTTGCATTCAGAAAGCTGAGGATTTTCTTATCGGGTGAGCCTCCTTGGCGAGGGTGTGTGGGTGTGTGTGTAAGAAAGAGAAAAGTGCAAAGAGATACAAAACCAGAAGGCAAGAGAGAAAAAGACTGGGTTGTCTGGGAGAGCAGAGCCCCTGGGCCAGGTGGTTGCCCTTGGTCCTGAATTGAGGGCCGATTCAGCAGCACGTAACTAGGATAGAGCAGTTCGCAGATGGGACACGAGCGACCTGATTCTTCCCTGCAGCCACCCTCATCCGTGAAGTTGCATGAGGGCAGACTCTGCACCAGCTGTCAGCTATTCCTCTTGAGCCCAGAGCAGATGAAACAGATGTCTGCCTAGTCAGACACAGCTTAGAAACAGGGGGCAGGAAGGATGGCCCGTCCACCCATGGAAAGAATAGACAACATCGGCATGACGGTTAGCCTTGGGGGCATAAAGTGTTGTCATCTTCCAGAAATAACCAAGAGCCCTCCAAGAAGTGGGTGTTTAGCCACCCTGTCCCCAGGGTGCTTTCAAGGTGGATGGAGTCCCCCAGGATTCTGTGAAGGCAATGAGGGGAAAAGAGGAAACATCTAACAAGAGGGGAGCAGAATGATCTCATCATTGATGGGGACCCAGCAGTGTCAATGGCATCACCAGGAAAGGAACAACAGGACTCCCTGTGAAAATCCTGGCACTGCCTCAACTTGCCCCACTCTGCACCCCTGAAAAAAGTCACACTCAAGGGATGTTCAGGGGAGACCATCTGTTTATTGCAGCCAATAAATCCAAGCAACGAGACAAACTACAACAGAAACTGTCTGCTCCCCAAAGCAGACACATCACAGCAGTTGGGTCACAGAGGACCATTTCAGTTTCTCTCTCCACCACCTCTTCCATTACCACATAGCACATAAATCCTAGAAAGTGCATAAGTAGTTGTGTTTTCCCCTCCAAGTGCACAAAGAGCAATAAGAACGTTCCATAATTTGCCTTTGGTGAATCAACTCAAAACACTGAGAAATGATTGTTGCCCCCTCAACGTAACTTTCGGGGTGGATGTAGTGAGATGTTTTATATTTGTATATATAATATATCTCTACCTATATATAGACTATGTACAAACGCATCAGCAAGCTTCAATAAAGGAAGACATCAGCAAGAGGCACAGCAAGAGACACAGGCTTTCTATCCTTAAGACGTATGTAGGAAGAAAAATTTCTCCATTCATCACCCGTTCCAATTGCACCAAGCCATTCCTATGGCCTGGGACTGTCTTTTGGACCTGGCCAGCATTTTCAATTGTCCATCTGCTTAACCTGACCTTGCAAATACTTACCAGCCCAACCTCACCAAGGAGACTCACAGGGAGAAATATGGATCCAGCTTTTCCTTTTTATACATTGGGAATAACTGTGATTAGTCCAGAGCTAGGGGGCAGATAGCTATTTCCAAAGCCAGTTCCAAGGCACCTCAAGGCATTTCAGTCCTGAAAAAGTGTGCGTTGTTCCTACAAGCTAAATCCCATGGGTTGGCAAGCCCATCTCTCTTTACAGGGGCCCTTAATTAGGAGAAAGGGACAGATACGGGGTTCCAAGAGAGCAGGAGAGGCAGAGGCAGTTGAGAAAACCAGCAGACTGAACCCAGCAGAGCGCAGCGATGGGAACACGCAGCCAGAAGTAGGGCTTGAGCCCCACGGTGCGGGAAGAGGTATACGCTAGAAAGCAGGGTGCTGTGGAAACATCTCACCAGTCTCCCACCTCTACTCACAGAAGCTCCATTTTGTTCCCAGCCTCATTGCCCTGGGGGAGGCAGCTCTATGAGGCCTCTGGAAGAGACTCTAAGAGGCTCGGGAAGAAAGTGCATATGAGGATGGGTACCTGAGACGAAGGTGGTTCCTGGCCCATCCCCATCTGCTTGGGCGCCTGAGGCCCCTGGAGAGGCATTGCTCTCCCTAGGACCCTCTAGGGCAGGGCAGAGAAAGGAAGGAACCCAGAAGTCTTGGGCTTCTTTATAGAGAGTTAGGACTTCTTAGAATAAACCTAGGGAATCTTGCAAACAATTTCCCTAAATGTTATGAGTCCTGGAAAAAGAAAATTCCCAGCATCCACACAGATCCTCACTCATCCCAGAAGAGGAGAGCACTTAAGAAGTTGCCAAAAAGTGAAATCTGCAAGCTGCAGACATGTTATTACAACCACCCTTGGTCTCAGCTGGAACGAGGGTGCCCACTACCCATCTCTCCCCTCTCAGCTGGTTGGCTCCAAGGATGGGCAATGTCCACCTACCCCAGGCATCCTGGGGGCTTAGCCCACCCCCATTGGCAGTGTGTTGATTGGCAGTTAGGTACTGATGAGCTAGAATTTCTAGGTGAGCTGGACTCATCCCACCCAGGAGCTCTCAGGCTGGTTGCCCACCCTCCACTCTGTCTGGCCTCTCACCCTCTTCCTTATTGCATCTTCCCTCTTTCCTTCCTTTCCCCCCTTCCCAGGGCCCAGATTCTGGAATCTCTTCCTTTTTCTCCTACTCCAGCCCTGGAAGCAGTGGCCGCAGAGGTGGAATTAGATGCACCGAAAAAAAATTCATCTTGGTCCCCACAGTGCTGACCTAGCAGTTCCCAGCTCTGTTATGGCTTTGTGTACATCTCCAGTACCTGGCCCAGTGCCTGGCACATAGGAGATGCTCAATAAATGGATGTTGAATTGAAGTGAATTAAACTGAATCGCCCATATGCTATTACTCTCTCCCCAAAAAGGCCATCTGCTGGGCAGAGGCAGAGAGGGGTCCCAGAAGCTGTCAGAGTCCCATCTCTACCCCCTTTCCCCAGACTCCTGCCCTGGGCTCTGACCCCCTGAGCCCGGGCAGGGCCTGAGCTCTGAGAAAGGCTGGGAAGTGCTGCAGAGGGTCAGCCTGGGGTGGGCGTGGGGCATTCCAGCAGCTCTGCCCTTCCACTCCCATCACCCCATCCCTGCCTCAGTCACAGCCTGGAGGGGCTGGGCTCCAGGGAGGTGAGCAGGGCTGGAGGAGCTCACCTCCCTCCCTTCATCTCCTTCATCTCTCTGTCTGCAGAGGCCCCTCCCACTGGGCAAAGCGTGGCTTTATTCATCCAACCTGGAGACTGAGGAACCAGAGGAGAAGCAGGCCCCTCGGTTGTGAGTTTGAACCTCAGTCTCCCGGTCTGTAGTATGGGTGACTTGGCTAGCTGATCTCTGAGGATCTTCCAAGGCAGTTTCTCTCTGTCTCTCTCCCGCTCCTGAGGCTTGAGCAATTCCCTCTTCATGTGAGTAAAATGGCAGTGAAAGTTGGCTCCCCACAAATGCTACTTTCCTCCCCCCCAGAGAGAACTGTCGGGGCAGAGGAGGGTGTGACATGGCTCCAGATGTGACATGGCCACAGGGTCTCAGAGGCTACAGGGCTCCCCTCAGGCTTCCCTCAGGGCCAAAAGCCAGATGAAACCCTGCTGAGGGTAACGGGGAAATTCTGAACAGAAGCCCCAGCGAGGTCCCCGCTCTGCACACCTACTCCTCTGACGTGGCTCCCACCCCCTCTCTCCTTATCTCTGCAACCTCAGCTGCTCCTGGCCCAGGTGATGGTGGCCACCCTGGGGGAGGAGGCAGTCAACCTTGAACTCCATTTTACAACGGAGCCCCCAGCCCCTCGTCCCCCAGCTAACTTTGCAGTTGCCTCCTGTGAGTGGGTAACTGCGGTGAAAAATGACCACCACCTGGAGAAACACGACTCCCCGCCCCCCACGGCCTAGCTCAGCAGCCCTTTGGTACTTTTCCTGCCAAAAATCCCAAGGGCTTAAGCAAGCCCACAGAAACCCAGAGGCTTCTGTGGTAGCAGCTATTGAAGGAGAAAGGTGAGAGCAGAGCTCCCTGGGCCAAGGCTTGTCTCCAGCTACCTCCAGCTTCCTTCCCTTCAAGGCCCAGGAAACGCACGGTCATCCCTTCAACACACCCCCAAGTTATAGGAACCCATCACCACCCCCGTGACAAGGCTGCCCAGAGCTAGGGGCATCTCTGGGAGCAGAGGCATGCCACACCCCAGGCCTTCTAGAGGCAGCCAGCAGAGCCCCGTCCCACCTGCAGGTCCCCTCTGAAACGGCCACCAGACCAGTCCACGCACTGGGCAGACTGGACAGCTGGCCTCCTCCTCCTCCACTGCCCACCCTCCCCCTTCTCTCTCTGCGCCCCTCCCACAGGCCTCCTGCCTCTTCTCAGAGGCTGGCAGTTTTGAGCCCGCTTCTCCCTCCCCCCAGGGCCCACACATCCCAGACGCCAGGGCAGGTTTCTCGAATCAAAGAGAGGTGAGTCTCTCTTGGTGCAGGGTGGCAGATAAGAAGGGAGGGGTTCAGGAGGCCCCAGGTCAGCCCTGGGATCCTGGTTCGAGAGAAGCACACCAAGAGAGGGCAGGCGGGGGCACACAGTGCGGGGCGGAGAGTGGGAGGGAGACAGGACGCAAGGGAGGGGCTGCAGGGCCGGCCGCCCGCCCGTTACTTGGTGCCATCGTCCGCGTTGCCCTCTCCATCCGTCTTGCCCTCCTCCTCCGTCTTCAGGTCATCCGTGCTCAGTTTCTGCTCTTTTTTCCTCCTCACACACTTTACTACCATCAGCACCAAGATGACCACAGCCAGAAAGCCCCCGACGGAGGCGCCCACGATCACGGCCACAGTGGAATCCCGCTCAGGGGGCTCTGGAGAAGGAGAGGAAACAGACCCGCTGAGCCCTAGGGCTGGAAAAGGGAGCCTCGTCCACTGGCCCCTGCTCCCTGCAGTAGGTGTGGGGTGGTCCTGACTTTACTCTCCTCCGTGGAAAGCACTCTAGTCAAAGCAAAAATCAACCCAGGCCATGGACCTCTAAGCGCCCCACCCACCCCATAATCCCAGGACACCTAAAAGCCCCAGGGAGGGCAATATAATGCAGTATCCAAGAGGATGGACTTTGAGGTCAAATGGACCCAATTTGAGTCCTGATTGTACTATTTATTAGTTGTGTGACCTTAGGTACCTGACGTAGCCTCAGTTTCCTCATCTGTAAAATGGGAATAATCATAGTACCTCCCTCATAGGGTCGTATGAGGATGAAGTGAGATATTGCATCTGGAGAGTTTAGCCCTAGCTATAACTGAGACGTAGCAAGTGTCCAATAAATGAAAGCTGCTCTTGGGATTCTTAAGATCGTGATCATGCTGGATAGCATCATCAGGGCTCCCTGAGACATAGTCCTCAAGGAAGGGAAGGAGTAAAACAGGTGCCTTCCACCCAGCACATGTTGTTGCTCCCACCCCTCAGGAGGGCACAGCCTCTCCCAAGGAGCCCCAGCTAGTCCTGCTGGAGAGTAGCTGGGTGGGAATGGGCAGGGCCCCAGCAGCCCCTCACCTTCCATGAGGACTTGCAGGTAGATCCTGCCGTGGCCGCGGTGGCGGTCGGGTGGGTTCATGATGTAGCAGTTGTAGGTGCCCTCATCCTCCAGCTGCACGTTTCTCAGCGTGACTGACACGTCATACTTGCTGGGGTTCCCTGAGAACTCCACGCGGTCTCGGAACCGCTCCAGCTTCAGGTTAATGATCTTCATGCGGAACTGGAGAAACTGGGGGGGCAGGAGGCGACAGGATAGGGGGCTGCATGAGCAAGGAGCTGCAAGGACAGCAGGAAGCCCCTCGCCCCATGCCCCCTTCTACCTGGAAGACGGGCAGTCACCTCTAGATCTCTGTCACCCTCCCAGGGTCACCCAGCCATGACAGCACACCTCTGCCAATGCCCTCAGGAGCAGATAGCCCACCAGGGTATGCTAGGGTCCTGGTACAGTGCAGGGGCAGGTGGTGGGAAAGGGGAGCTTCACGCTGTGGGGCTCCTGCCTCCCCCACCCCTGCTTCCATCTGAGAACTCACCATCTCCTCGGAGCAGTTACTACACTCCTGGTAAGTCCAGTTCAGGGAGAACTGTTTGTGGTTCACGGTGTAGCAGGAGTTGAAGGTGCAGGACAGGCGGGCATCAGAGCCATTGAGGACGTTGAGGGTGGTAGGTACTGTGACTTCCATGCTCCTCCCTGGTGGCACTGTGGACAAAGCCACAAGCTGGTGAGGATTCTGACAGACAAGGCCGGGGGGGCAAGCCTCTGCATCTGGTGGGGAGCGGAGCAGAGCTAGGACAGCTGGCGGGGTCCCTTATGGCTGAAATTAGGGGGTGGGGTGGAGCGGGGTGGGCAAAGCTCCTAAGCGGTGACTGATGTGGCCCTTGGGGTGGAGAGAGAGCACATCATCTGTCAAGCCAGGGACAGACAGATGGCCTCAAGCCTTCCCTCCATCTGGCTGTCCTGCCACAGGCCTGTCATGGCCACCTGATGGCTTAGACAAGGGGCTGCACAGTGCTGGCCTCGGTTCCCCCTTCTTCCCACCACTTTCAACCGTCTCGGCTGAGCCAAAGCCCTTCCAGCTGAAGCTGCAGTGTCCCCTGGGGGCAGGCAGCCTTGAGGACAGATGCAGACACAGAAGGCCTCGCTCTCTATACCGCAGGGAAGAGTCAAGCCATATGCCCAGCCCAGCCCAGCCCAGCCCCCTTCTCTTCCTCAGGCTCCTGGCAGGGACAGCAGATGAGCAACGGGAAGGAAGAGATGCCCCAGAAGCATAGGCACAATTCGAAGGGATCAACTGATGGGTCTACAAGGACAGGAGCCCCTTTTGGAGATGCCAGGCCTGGACACACCGCGGCAAGGAGCTGATACAGGCTGCAGGGACAGCAGGGTGCAGAATCCTCTGGGGAACACTGGACCTGGTCCAGGAGCCCTGGGTGTGTGGCCTGAGAAGGCCCATCCCACTCTGACATTCCAAGCAGGGCAGAGTCTAGGGTGAGGGGAGTGAGCGGAAGCCCTCCCAGCTGAAGCTGCAGTGCCCATCCCACCCCCCGCCCACAGTGGGGCAGAAAGCCTTGGGCACGAGATTTAAGGGGGTGCCCACCCTCAGGGTCATGCAAACACCTCCTTAAATTTTGCACCCTAGGCACTGCACTCCCCTCACCCTAGCCCTGGGCTGAATTCCAAAATTCTCTGCCAATATGGTCAAAACCTCATCCCCAAAGATGAATATTCTTTATAAAGGAGAAGCAGTAATGCTCAGTATCAATCATTCATTCACTCATTTACCAAATATTTATAAATCACCTCCTGTGCCCCAGGTACTCGGTCTAGGCCTGAGGGATTATTGCTGTGATGGAGGCAGGCAGAGATACTGTAACATGGAGCTTATCTCCTAGGGAGGGGGACAGACATCAACAGGGAAAAGAAATAATGTAACTTCAGCTGGTTCACAGGCAAGGGCTGTAAAACACAAAGCAAGGTGCAGGGTGTGTTTGACATCGGGTGGTCAGGGAAAGCTGCTCCGAGCGCTGCCCTGTAGGCGGCCCCCCGCTAAAGTGAAGGAGTGAGGAGCCATTTGAAATTCTGAAGGAATGCAAGGCAGCAGAACATCGAGAGGAAAGTTCCAGCGGTTGGAATGAGCATCACGTATCTGAAGCACGACCAGCAGTGATCAAGGAGGCAACTGGAGAGAGCTGAGGTCCCAGTGTTAGGCCAGGACCGGGGCACTATTCTTCTGAGTGAGAGAAGAAGCCGCTAGGGGACGGCAGGGGGGCAGCTAGGAGGCACGGAGACCCCATTGGATATGGTTCAATCCCAGCTCTGCCTTCTATCGGCTGGGAGAACATGGGCAAGTTCCTCCATCTTCTGAGCCTCAGGCCCCTCCTCTGTAAAACGCAGCTGATGATACCTACCTCCTTGGGGTTACGGTAATAATTAAATAAGATAAAATATGTAAAGCCAAGGGTAGGGGAATTCCCTGGCGGTCCAGTGGTGAGGACTCAGCACCTTCACTGCAGTGGCCCGGGGTTCGATCCCTGATGGGGGAACTAAGATCCCGCAAGCTTCAAGGCACAGCCAAAAATAAAAATACAAAATAAAAATAAGGCAAAGGGTAGCCTAAATTCTCCTCAAGTTCTGCCCCCTAAGCAGGAAGGGCTTAGGCAGGGCCACGTTGGAGCCTGACCCCTCAGGGCAGCCCCTTGGAATTCCCCCAGATTGCACAGGGCTCGCGTTTTGCAGAAGATTTCGCTGTGCAAAGCTGCCGGGCCCCACGCCAGGAACAGCAGCACTGCAGCCTGGAAGCAGGGATAGCAAAGCCCTTCCACTCGGCTCATCCCTTCGGATGAGTGGCCAGGGCCAGCAGGCGGGACTTAAGAACAGGAGATGCTCTGAACTGTTGGCCAGGGAGGTCAGGACCCAGCCCTAGATGGAGGGACAGGCGCACGGTTCCACCTGCAAGGCCAGGTGTGCTGAAGTGCTCATCAGGGAAATATGAACTGGAGAGGCTGAGCGGCAGCCCCAGGAGAACAAAGCCCAGTTCCCATCTCCTCGCTCTCACAGCGTTATGAAAGCACTGAGCACAGCGCCAGGCGAGGAGGAGGTGTGCTGAAAATGCCATCTCCGCCCCCGCTCTGCAGAGGCGGAGGTATCTTCAGGGAAGGAGCCCGGCAGGGCCTTGTCCTGAGCTTACCTCACATCCCAGGAACACCTTGCTTCTCTAGCACCTTCCTTGGGAAAGTTCCGCGACCTTCCCAGGGCACCTGAGCAAAAGGAGCCTCCAAGTGGCATTAGGAAGTAGGTCCCACACATCTGGCTGACCCATCCCTGCCTCTGTCCCTCCCCAGGCCACAACATCACTCCAGAGACAGAACTTGAACCCTACCAGGAGCTGCCTCCAACTTGAAGGAGCTAGCACTCTGCTGTGCGGGAGGGCAGGGCCCCGGGGAGTGAGGGGCCTTTTCTGGCCAGCAGGAGCGGGGCAGACTGAGAGGTGCAATGCGGCTCCTTCCCTGCATCGCTATGGCACAGCCTGCAGGAGGCACCAGGCGGACACGTGTGCCCTCTAGTGGTCAGAGAGGTCAACCGTCAAGTCCCAACCGCAGAGAGAGGAACAGGAGTCACCAAAGCAGGGGGAACCTCAGGAATTGTAGATCCAGCTCCATCATCTTACCAACGAGGAAAGTGAGGCCTGAGAGAGACACACAGCAGGTAGGGACAAGCCGGGTCCCGAATCACGGTTCCTGACTCCCAGTACAGCGCCCACTTCCGCCTGAGGTCTCCCAGAGTCCCAGCTCAGGGCAAGGGCCTTAGGCCTTTCACCAATCCAGGCCCTCATTAAAGATGAGGAAATCATCATGCAACGAGGACAGAGCTGTGAGCAAAATCCTGGGCTCCTGACGAGCTCTGCTGCTTCGGGAAATTAGCCGCATCCACGACTAGGGCCACAAAGGGACTTCATAGTAACGACAAGGTGCCTATTGTGTGCCAGGCGCTGTGTACATACCCTACAGATTATCACCTCATTTAATACAGCAACCCTATTATCACTCCCGCTTTCCAAGTGGGGAAATGGAACACAAAAATGTTAAATGAATAGCCCAAGTTCACAGCTGGTAAGTGACAAAGCTAGATTGGAACCCAGGCTGCCAGGCTGCCAGGCTCTAGACAGCAGGTTGAGGGGTGGAGGCTGGGTGAGGGGGTGATTTTTGTACCAAGGGGTCCCAGGGCTCAGTCCTCCTGCTGTCTACGTGGCAGGTCCAGCCCCCATGTCAGCCCCCAGGCAGTCAGGCTGGCCAGAGGGGATTGGTCTTCTTTAAAGGAACCTCCATACAAGGCGGGGCTCACAATCTTCCTGGTTTTCCCATTTGAGACCAGGTCTGGAGACTGAGTCTCTGATCTCCAACTCACAGAAAGGAAATGTTTCAACAAGGGTACCGTAAGGATGTGGCTTTTGAGCTCAGTTCCAAAACTTCACCAATGCCCAGGGCCCCTCACTCTTTCTAAGGTGTATCTGGGCACCACAGGCCCCATGTCATATACTTTTCTAACTGGCCCATTTTGCAGAGATCACAAAAATTTGCTCATCTCCTGTCAAACACTATTTCCTACACAGACTAGAAGTTAATTCTCTTCATGCCTCTTTCCAACCCTACAGCAACCTATGAGGTAGGTTAATTTTTTTCCTGGTTAAAAAAAAAAGAACAGAGTTTGTCTAAGCAGAGAAATCAGTCCCTACCCTTCTGGAGCACGCTGTGTCCCAGGGCAGCCCCTGCCACCCAGGTGACTGTGACACACAGCCCAGCTCCTGGGCTGCCTTACCATTCAGACCCACCACCTCAGGTCTCCCTCCCAGGCCAGGCCACCCCCATGCAGCCAGGAGAGCACCTGTCCTTGTCACCCCTCATCCCCAATCGCCATTGGCTCCCTGCTGCTTTCAGGATCTCGTCCAGGCTCCTGGGCTTCTGAGCCCTTTGCCATCTGGGACCATCCAGCATCCCAGCCTCATTTCCTGTCCTGCTCCCAACGCTTCACGCTTCCTCCGCTCCAGTGACCCCGGAGTTCTTACTTTCCTGAAAACGCCGCCTTCTTCCACTCCTCCGTGCCTTTGCACGTGTTTTTGCTGCAGGTTGGAAAGTTCATTCACCCTGCTGCCCCTGAGCCCTCCTGCTTACCCCGCAGATCCCAGCTAACAAGGCATCGCCCCTGTGGCAGCTTCTCCAGTGCCCGTGACCTCTCCCCAGACCGGGAGGTTTCTGTCACTTCCAAACCGGGAAGCAGAATGGCATAGTGGCCAAGACCAGCGCTCTAGCACCGTGGTCTGATCTTAGGCAAGATGGTTCACCTCCCAGCACCTCAGTTTCCTCATCCGTAAAATGGGAGACAGCATTAGGCCCTACCTCCTGGGACCGTTGTGAGGATTGAATACTAAAACATAAAGCTCACAGCGGTGCCTGGCTCATGGTCAGCCCCCACCAAAGGTTGGCTGCTAACAGCACATGGGATGCTGCATTACTGTTTTTTTGTTTATGTTCCCTAGTCCCTCGGGAGGCTCTGGGGAGCTGATTCTTATTTATCTTGGCATCCCTGGACCCGGGACAGCATGTGACACACAGTGGGCACTCGATAAAAGTCTGGAGAGGGAAGGGAAGGCGTTTTCCCCTGTGTGTCCGTGTGCAGTGGGGTTGAGTGAGGACCGGACTCCACTTTCTAAGCCTCGCCTAACATAACCCAGACTTTGGTAACCAGGCCAGTGGCCGTGGAGCCAAGAGTTTTGAGAAAAACTCTAAGGAAAACCAATCATTTGGATTGCTTCTAACTGAAAACTAGTCCCATGTGCTTCTGTCGTGTGTACAGCAGGTTGGCCAGCTGTCCCCTGTCCCTTTGTCAGCTCTGTAGTCATCCTCGCAAACCCAGGCCCTGTCTCAGTCCCCTCCCTTGTCACTTGGGACATCCCTCCATCTTGGGGACTGATGCTGCTACAACCACCAAGGTTCCATTGTCCACTTGAGCCCTCAGCCTTGGAGTACCAGGGCCTGTCTCATCACAGCACCAATCAAGTTCAAGTTCAAGGTCCCTACTCCTGCACCCTCTCCCCATCCAGGTTTGCAGAGGCTTTAGCTTCCTCCCACCACCGCCTCACAGCCCGCATGCCCTGACCTCTTCACCCTAGATTCCATCTTCCTCTAAGCCACACCCTGGTCCTGGTCCCCGAGCCCCCTTGCTTTCTTCACTTAGATAAGGCTCTCCCTCCTGCAGGAAGCTCTCCCTAACTCCCCAAACAGGTTGCCTGTCCTCTGTCCTCATTTCCTTGCACACTGGCCACTCACCCAACTCCCCTCTTTTGCCTGTACTTAAGATTCTTTGATCCAAATTATTGTTACTATAGCAGCATCATTTCTTAAGTATCGGGGGCAGTAGAATTCAGTGGTTAAGAATGGGGTGAAGCAAAAATAAACTCAAACCAGACACTATTAAACTCTTAGAGGAAAACATAGGCAGAACACTCTATGACATAAATCACAGTAAGATCCTTTTTGACCCACCTCCTAGAGAAATGGAAATAAAAACAAAAATAAACAAATGGGACCTAATGAAACTTAAAGCTTTTGCACAGCAAAACATGCACTACCAAACCGATAGCTAGTGGGAAGCAGCCGCATAGCACAGGGAGATCAGCCCGGTGCTTTGTGACCACCTAGAGGGATGGGATAGGGAGGGTGGGAGGGAGACACAAGAAGGAGGGGATATGGGGATATATGTATACGTATAGCTGACTCACTTTGTTATACAGCAGAAACTAACACACCATTGTAAAGCAATTATACTCCAATAAAGATGTTAAAAAAAAAAAAAAAGAGAATGGGGTGAAGTCAGACAACCAGGGGTTCAAATCTCAGCTCCCCTTAAACTACTGTGACCTTATTGGGCAAGTTACTTAACCTCTCTGTGCCTGTTTCCTCATCTGTAACGTGAGGATCATAATGTATCTGCCCCATGCGGTTACCAGTTGCCGTGAAGACTAAACAAGATACACAGCGCGTGGGCACGTGAAAAGAGTTCATAAAGCGTAGCTATAATTAAGCACTTGCTATGTGCCAGACTCACAAAAAACCCAGGCAGTAGGTATTCTCCAGTTCACCCAGGAAAGAACTGAAGCTCAGAGGGGAGTAACTTGCTGATAGTATGAAGTAAATGACAAAGGCGGCTTTAAACCCAGATCTAGTCCAAAGCTCGTGCTGTCTCTACTGCCTGAGCTTCCCTAACACTCCTGCTCTGTTTTTAATATGTTCAGTAACTCAGCAAAGCTCACAGGCCTTATCGTGCAGGCTGCCAGGGGCCCTGGGCTGTCTCTAGCACTCCAGCCCAATATCCAGCACAGCATGCCAGAGAAGGAGAGAAAAAGAGGGAGAGAAGGAGGGAGAGAGAAACTTTGTGATGGGGAATATTCCCACTGACAGCCGTTGGACTGGATCCTCAATTGCTATGCCAGCAATGAGTAAGTTTAAGAGCAAGAAGGAGACTACCTATAAAGCAGGCTTGCAAGTGACTCCCTAGCCCACCTACCCACCAGGAAGTCCCTAAGTGGCCATGTATGAAATTAGCATTTGGATGTCTTGACAGTCGGCAAGGTGGGGCTGGACAGTTCAGAGACGTGATCCAAAGGGCCACAGCCACACTCATGTGTTCCCTTTTTTTCTTTTTTTTTTTTTCTGATCCCTTCACCTGACCCCTCCTCCACTCCATCTGGCCCAAGCCAGAGAGCTTCTCCATCAGTGCCTGCTTCAGCAGTTCTCTTCCCAATGCAGAGATCACTCCTCAAGCCTGCTTCCCACCTACGCCTCCACACACTGCAACAAATCGGTGGTACAGATTTCCAGGAAGCCAGACCCAGACTCAACTTTCTGCCCCTCTACTCCCCCCGTACACTCTTTTCTGACATCCTAAATCCACCAGATTCCAAAGATCAAGGTTCACAGAAGAAGCCCCTTAAGGGAGCATTAAGTCCCAGGAGATTTGTAGCAGCTAAAAGAAAAAATCCATGAAGAGGCTCTGCACATCAGCCTACCCTCGGCCCCCAGCCCCACATACGTCGATTTCAGGGAAATCCAAAGAAAAATCACCTCCCTTCACAATTGACACCTCCAAGGAACCCTCAGCTCCCCTGACCCAACGTTTCTGCGACCAAGTCGTCCCAGCGTTATGCAGTCCCCAGCCACATCTCCCCCCATCCCCGCGCCTCCCTTCCCAAGGACAATGCCGAAGGGAGACTCAAGCGATGTCTTCTTTCCTGCCCCCGGCCCCCATCCTCCTCCTGTTGCGGCTGCACTTCTGTACCCTCAGAAGCATGCAGATGTGCAGTCTAACTTACCCAAAGAGAAAAAGAGACTGAGCCCCGTGAGACTGAAGGCAGGGCGAGGTAGCCAGGCATCTTTGTGCATTTTCAGAGACTGAGATGTTAGTCGGGTGGGATAGGGAGAGGGTGATTTGAGGGGCCGAGGGCTACAGGGGAGGAATGGTTAGATGCTAAAAGAAAAATGCACAGATGTACTTCAAAGACACATACAACATTAAGGAAGCTTTATTTCCATCTCTCTAATATGGCCGGCTTGTATGTTGCTGCTAAAAAGAGAGAGGGAGTGTGGAAGGGAGAGAGAAAAAAGTGGATGGAGTAAATTTTGTGGTTGGTGGATTTCGAAAAGCAGGTGGGAGGGCATAAAAAAATCTGTCTGCAAAGAGCAAAGTTCCTCGGAAATTTTTACCCTCCAAAACCAGAACTAAAGCATGGCCTGCCTTTCTTCTCCACTTGGGTGATTGTTGGAGTTGGAAAGTTGTTTGAGGAACCCATTTATTTCAAAGCTGCTGTGAGGGGTGAATTCTTTTTGTCATTTAAAAACACCCAAAAAAGGAGATGCTAGTTTTTGTTTTGTTTGAAAAGGGTTCAGGGAAGTGAGGTGGGAGACTTTCAGGACATAAGAACTTCCTCATTTTTCTAGCATTTCCACTGAAAACAGAACAGCAGGTTGGTGTAAAAATACCTGAGAGCTCTTACAGTCACTTGCAACATGAACTTTTGGGGAATCCGGATTCAATCAAATCAACAGTAAAAAGACATTGTTGAGATAATTGGGAAGAAAATAAATATGAACTGGGTGTTAGATTATATTAATGAATAATTCTTGATTTGGTGGGGGGAGCGTTAAAAATTTTTTGTGGTTGGGACTTCCCTGGCCATCCAGTGGTTAAGACTCCGTGCTTCCACTGCAGGGGGCGTGAGTTCGATCCCTGGTCGAGGAACTATTATCCCACATGCCCCATGGTATGGCCAAAAAAAAAAATTTGTGGTTATGTCCTTTAACATCTTTATCTATTATACACATTGGAGTGCTTATAGGTGAAATGATACGATGGTTGAAACTTGCTTTAAAATATTCCAAGAAAAAAAGTCGGGGGGAGGTAGGTGACACAAGACCAGATGTTGAAACTGGTTGTTTCAACAGATGTTGAAAAAGGGAGAAAACAATAGGCTAGTGTCACAAGTAGGAGAACTTGGGGTGGAGTACCCACGTGGCCCTAAGCAGATAAGGTGACCCCCACTCCTCTGGGACGACATTTGAGGAGAACACAGGTTCTCATGTAGCCACTACATGCACTTGCAATGGGCCACTGATGCAGCAAGGAGGGAGCCACCCACATCTTAGAGCATTAACTCTGTGCCAAGTCTTTAAAAGTTTGTACTTAATTGTAAGCCTGGAAGAGGTGATTTCTTCTCTTTTTTTTTAAATTGCAATGAGGAAACAGAGGTCGACAGGGACTAACCCACTCAAGTTACCTAGGATAGTTAAGGGCAGAGTCAGAGCCAGGACTCAAACTGAGGTCTGTGTGAAACACTGGGTATGTCCAGTATTCCACAACGCCTGTTGCCAAGGGGAGGAGACACGACACCTTCCCTTGGGGTGTTTAGAGACACAGGGAAGAGAAGACTGGACTAGATGAAGCAAGGGGCCTCTGCATGTGTGTGTGTGTGTGTGTGTGTGTGTGTGTGTGTGTGTGTGTGTAAAAGAAGGCGCTAAGAGGCAGGGTATGGAGGAACCAAATGAGAGGCCAGCACAGTGCTTGGTTCAAAGCAGACACTCAATAAACAGGTGCTGCATAGCTGCACGGGGGCACCCTGAATGAGTGAATGAATGAATGAATGAATGAATTTGGAGAGGAGTGAGACATCGTCCACATCATCGTGAAGGCAGTAAAATCCAGCTGAGGCCGCTGAGGCTGTCCTAGGCTGGGGGGGAGTGAAGTGGGCCAAATTTGGGTTGTAGTTGCTAAAGGCAGAAAGGCGGAGAGGAGGCCTCTGTGCTTCTCCACACCAGAGGTGGTTGTCCATGCCTGCATCTTGCACAGACTCTGTCGCCAAAGTTCCTCTGTCACTTCCCCAGAGTCTGGCTGCCTCTGGCTCATGCATTCACAGAGCTCACAGCCCAAGGGAAGGAAAATCAGAGAAGAAGAGATGGGGCAGCCTAGGGAGAAAAGTGTCTTCCGGTGGCCACAACCCCCAGGCCCCAGGCCTCCTCCGCTGTCAGCAGTGGCCTGGCTCGCAGGTGTGCCCGGAGAGATAGATTGGTACCAGCCTGTGCCCTGGCTCCCGCACAGCCCCTCGGCCAGGTCTGCAGCACCATGTCAGCCCGAGAGTTTTGGTTTGACATAGCCGGCCTCCTCCTTTTTCTTAATGCAGCTGAGTCTGCCTGCGAGGCCCAGGGAAGCTGATTACCGGGCTCACTTGGTCTCACACTGGGTCCAGATGCTTCTGTTTTGGGGACATCTGAGACAAGAAGGGGATCCAGAAGTTCCTTTGCCTCAATCCAGAATTTGGCTAAGAGAAACCAAGTATATGACTTTATAGACTTTGTCCAACTCAGCCCTCCAGGACCAAGGGTCAGAAGGCGCCAGATCAGGGGAGAGACACCCTGGCAGGGTGAGTCGGGAGGAGAGCTACCCCAGAACCTCCCCTCAACTCACGTGGGCCTCCAGATGCCCATTTGCTCCAAAAGAATACGCTTTCCCCAGGAGCCAATAAAAGTCTGGGAAGCAGAAACTTGAAGAGGTATTTTGCAGAATGAAGACACCACTGTTGAAGACTGGCCATTTGGGAAATGAAGCCCTATTTTCGGCATTTCTACCCAGTGCCATTCATCCGTGAAGATTTTATTAGACAACACTCAATTACCTACCCTGCTGGGGAAGACTGTTACAAATAATCTAAAGGAAGGTAGCTTCCTTTTGCCTTTGGAATTCGTGGTTGAAGCTACAAAGAGGCTCCCTAGGTACCACTGCCTTACTGGACCAGCAACCTCAGCATCACCTGGGATCTCCTTCGAAATGTACAGCCACAGGCCCCACCTCAGACCCAAAGAATCAGAATGTGCATTTTTAACAAGATCTTTAGGTGTTTCTTGAGCACAGTAAAGTTTGAGAAGTAACACCTTCAGCTAATACTAAAAGGTTCGCATCCCAGGAGCAAGGGGCAATGCAGAGGCCAGGTTTGCGGGGTTGGGGAGAAGGCACCGGCAAGCAGGAACAAACTTAGGGGTAAATGGGCAGAGCAACCGGCGGCCTGCTCAGGGATAACAATCTCACTCACCTCTCTCCTCTGCCCGGGCCCTTCCCAAGCCATTCCACACCAGGCGAGGTTTCTCTTACCCCGCATGGGGCTTTACATCATGGTGTCTCTGCCTTTGCAGTTTCCTCTTCTAGGAATGCCCTTCCTCCCTTGTCTACTCAGCCAGCTCCTAGCCCTTCTTCAAAAATCTGCTACAAAGTAACCCCTTCTTTGTCGTACCTACATACCTCTCCTCTCTCTGCTGCTGTGACCCTGGGTCCATTCACTCATTTATCAATTCCCTCAGTCAACAAACTCAAATATCTATTTGATGTCCCCTATGTGCCAGACACTAGGCTAGAAACCAGAGACCCAGAAACGAGTGATATACAGCTCACCCTTTGAGAGCTTACCTTCTAAATAGAGAGACAAATGTATCAATTCCCATCTGCAGTACACCTGGGTTGCCCGAGTCAGGGAGTATTGTCATTTTTTGTTTATACATCTTATCTCCCCAACTAGACTGTAGCTTCTTAAAGACAGGGGTTGTGTCTTATTCTTTTTAGTTTGTGTTGGGCCACTACTGGTCCCTGAGCAGATGAAAATGAATGAATGAATGTCTATTTTACATCTGGGGAAACAGCAGAAACTCCAACAGCCTGACCTTTCACAGCCAAAGTGTGGTAGAACCAGGACTGGGAGCCAGGTCCAGCCACTCCACACCCTAGGAATTCCATTCAACAAGGGACTGTCCCACATGGAGTCAGATGCTGCAAAGCTCACAGAAAAGACCTAAACAGGATCTCTAAGAGTTTAAGATCTCTTGCAGAAAAGAAAGCCTCACACCCATGAAACAATTAGAGAACATCAGAAGATAAAATCTGGTAAGTGTAGAGACATCTAGGAAGATGTGAGAAATAGGAGATCACCCAGGCGAGACTCAAGCAGGGCCTTGAAGGAATGTTGACTTGGGCAGGCAAGAAGGAAAAGGGAATTCCAGGCAGGGGAACACCAAGAGCAAAGGCTCAGAAGCACAAAAGACAAAGGTATATGGAGCAGAGGGTTCCTGTCATGGAAAAAAAAAAAAAAAATGAGAGACGTGGATGGGTAGACAAGATGGCACCCAACCTCAGAAGGCCATGAACATATGATGTGGAGTTCAGACAAGGGCTTTGAAAGTTCTGGGACAAGTAAATCACTATTGCTCTCACCACCTATGAAATAAGAAAGGGTTTAGCTTTCTGTGAAAACTCCAAGTTCCCTTATTTTTTGATAAAGAAGGGGTGTTTCGAAAGTTGGGCTTTATAGATGTGGTAATGGATCGCCTGATCTCCCTTGAGGAAGACCAAACCACATTTGCAAACCAGCTGGCCAGGACAGAAGGTCAGGAGTCTTGAGAAACTTTGTTTATTCTTAGTAAGAAGATAATTGGTCTGTGTTGGGATAAAACTTGCAACCTAAGGTTCTTTGGGCCTAAGCAACTGAGCCAAATCAGTGGCAGTGTGACCCCTTCCACACACACACACACACACACACACACACACACACACACACACAGAGCTAGCGTTTTATAAAAGAAGATTGCCAGTATAGACATGCAAGCATATGGGCTAGCCAGAAGGAGAAAGAGTGGGGTGGCAAAGAGAAATAAAAGACCAAAGGGCTGGCGGAAGGCTGCAGCCTTTAATAGGAGGACCTTCTGCAGGTCCGCAGTGGACAGACAGGCTGAACTGTTTTCAATTCCAATAGCCAAACTCTGACGGTGCCAGATTATCCATTATTCTTGGGTGGCCCCACCCCCTCTACCCTTATGCTGCTTTCTGTTGGCAAAAGCCTGCTTGCTTCTGGAAGCCTTTGAATATGGGAGCATCTGGTGTCCTAGAGACTTAAAATACTACAAATTTGAGTAACAAAACTGCTTGGATCTACCAGGAGATCCAGTTTGCTCCATCTCCATCAGGTTTCATACCCTTCAGAATGTCACCCCTTGGAGCTATGCAAAGCCCTTCCCTGAGCTCAGCTTCCTAACTCTTTCTTTGAATGGGAAGAGGGACTTAGGTATTTAGGGTTGCAAGGGCTTCCTGCCCATAGAAATAAAAATTAATGGGAGTTGGGGACTGAATCATCAGAAGACAAATCAACTGGGGGAAACACACTGGAAGAGGATGGAGGGCCCAGACCAGGCTCTAGCCCCTAACTGACCTCATTTAATCCCCACAATGTATTTTATATCTGGGAAATAGCCTCAAAGAATTGACATAAACTTTGCAATACTGAAGAGAGAGGCAGAGGCAAGATATAAACCAGGCCTATTTGACCTTGAAGCCATTCCCTACGCCATATGCCTTCATGGCCCTGGATTTAGTAGACAACCACCCCTAGGCGAAGGGCATGAGGGAGCAAGCAGGTCTTTTCCATGGTCCCTTGCAGGGCTATTTTCGTTTGGGGCAAAATTATATTTGACAGCTGTGGACTTGGACTCTCAACTTTGACTCCATGCCTGTGTATAAGAGGAAGATTTGTGGAGAGGTAGGCTCGTGGGAGAGAGGTGGGCTTCCTCTTCCTCCTCCTTAGAATGGAAGCCAAACCTTGGATGAATTGAATTCAGATTTGATGTGGGCAAGTCAAACTCTGGAGGGGCATGCCCACACTTCCCGGGGGAAAGCACCCTCTGCAGGAAGGAACGTATGGAGAAGCTGCCCAGCCCACCCTCCAGCTCTTAGCCCAAGTATCCCCTTCCACCCAGAGCAACAGATGTACAGTCACCATCCATCCATCTCACTCGGTATCCTGAAGGTCATCATCCTATGAAAACAATAATTGAGGAAATGGAAAAGGGCCCCTTAGCCCAGGACAGCATGTTACCTTATAGCCCAGAAATGAAACTACTTCCTTCCCATGAACTCTTAGTATATGAAAGACTCCTCCTCCCCCCTCTCCTTATCATGTCAACACGTGTCCCCTCTCTGGTATGTCTTGGACAGGCTATTGCCTTCAATTCACATACTATAAATTACTGACATACTCCTTATTGAGAGCTGACAGGTGAGAAGGAGACATTTAATGACTCTTAGCCATGGCTGAACAAAAAGAGGCTCCAGGCCTCCAAGTGGAGACCTGAGAGCCTTTGGTAAAAGAGAAAGATAATGATGACTGTGTTATAGAGGGTTCTTGATATTTGCAGAATTAAGGAAACCCTTCAAAAATGTAGCTCCACTTACAGCTACATGTAAAAGAATGAAATTAGAACACTCTCTAACACTATACACAAAAATAAACTCAAAATGGATTAAAGACCTAAATGTAAGGCTAGACACTATAAAACTCTTAGAGGGGGCTTCCCTGGTGGCGCAGTGGTTGAGAGTCCACCTGCCGATGCAGGGGACGTGGGTTCGTGCCCCGGTCCGGGAAATAAAGCAGAAACTAACATACCACTGTAAAGCAATTATACTCCAATAAAGATGTTTTTAAAAAATCTAAATTTAGAAAACCCATTATAAAAAATAAATAAATAAATAAACAAACTCAAAATGAATTAAAGACCTAAAGCTAAGGCCTGACACTATAAATCCCTTAGAGGAAAACACAGGTGGACCACCCTTTGACGTAAATCGTGGCAAGATCTTTTTTGACCCACCTCCTAGGGTAACGAAAATAAAAAGAAAAATAAACAAAGGGGACCTAATGAAACTTCAAAGCTTTTGCACAACAAAGACAACCACAAACAAGACGAAAAGACAACTCTCTGAAAGGGAGAAAATATTTTCAAACTAAATAGACATTGCTCCAAAGAAGGCATACAGATGGGCAACAAACATGTTAAAAAATGCTCAACATCACTAATTATTAGGGAAATGCAAATCAAAACTACAATGAGGTATCACCTCACACCGGTCAGAATGGCCATCATCAAAAAATCTGCAGGGGCTTCCCTGGTGGCGCAGTGGTTGAGAGTCTGTCTGCCAATGCAGGGGACACGGGTTTGAGCCCTGGTCTGGGAGGATCCCACATGCCGCGGAGGAACTAGGCTCGTGAGCCACAACTACTGAGCCTGCGCGTCTGGAGCCTGTGCTCCACAACAGGGGAGGCCGTGATAGTGAGAGGCCTGCGCAACGCGATGAAGAGTGGCCCCCGCTTGCCGCAACTAGAGAGAGACCTCACACAGAAACGAAGACCCAACACAGCCAAAAATAAATAAATAAAAAAATTTTTTTTTAAAAAATCTGCAAACAATATATCCTGGAGAGGGTGTGGAGAAACGGGAACCCTCTTACACTGATGGTGGATATATAAATTGATACAGCCACTATGGAGAACAGTATGGAGGCTCCTTAAAAAACTAAAAATTGAACTACCATATGACCCAACAATCCCACTCCTGGGCATATATCTGGAGAAAACCATAATTCAAAAAGATACACGCACCCCAATGTTCATTGCAGCACTATTTACAATAGCCAGGACATGGAAACAACCTAAATGTCCATCAGTAGAGGTATGGATAAAGAGGATGTGGTACATATATACAATGGAATACTACTCAGCCATAAAATGGAACGAAACTGGGTCACTTGTAGAGACGTGTATGGACCTAGAGACTGTCATACAGGGTGAAGTAAGTCAGAAAGAGAAAAACAAATATTGTGTATTAATGCATATATGTGGAGTCTAGAAAAATGGTATAGATGAACTTATTTGCAAAGCAGAAATAGAGATGTAAATGTAGAGAATAAACGTATGGATACCAAGGCGGGAAACGAGGGTGGGATGGATTGGGAGAGTGGGGTTGACATATATACACTACTATGTGTAAAATAGATAACTAATGAGAACAGAATGTATAGCACGGGGAGCTCTACTCAATGCTCTGTGGTGACATAAATGAGAAGGAAATCCAAGAGGGGATATAGGTATACATGTGGCTTATTCACTTTGCTGTACAGCAGAAACTAACACAACATTGTAAAGCAACTATACTCCAATTTTAAAAAATGCAGCTCACTTAAGATTGGATCAGAAATCAGAGACCCACAAAAGACCTGCTCTTTATCCAGGCCCTGAATGGCTAAGAGGGAAAAGTGGGATGCAGAAAATGAGGAAGGCCCCGTGGGAATAAAGACGAGGAGATCTGAGCTGGGCCCAGACTAGAAATAGGAGTTCAGAACCAAAGGATTTTAAAAACTAACCTCATTAAATCTTACAATAGTAACCCAAAGGTAAGGGAGCCTCACATTTCAGACCAAGAGTTAAATCAGCGGCTGTCCACTTTGGCGACGCATGAGTGTCACTTTTGTAAAAGGCAAGTGCCCCAGCTCCACCCAAGAATTCCAAACCAGAACACCTCTGGTGGAGCCCATCAAAGAGCCACCAGCCACTCTGAAACCCAGCCAGAATCAAGAAGCAGTGCGTTAAATCAAAGAGCTGTATTCATACCCCACTTCCAACCCCATTCACCCCCTCAAAACCCCAGTGTGTAAGTCACAGCAGGTCTTTCCTCCAGTCACTTCAATTGTTTCAGGAGTTCCAGACCATAGAGTCCTCACCAAGACTCCACTTGCCCCTCAGCCAGGGTAGAAACACAGGATGATTTCCACAAACTGCATTTATTTAGGGATAATTGGCCAAAGAAATCATTTGGGTTGGTTTTTATCTCTGTGATTCTTCCCTGTAACCATCCACAAAGAGCACCGTCCAAGCAGAGGGTCTGACCTGATGGGATGCTTGCGGCCTCTGGGGCAGCTCAGTCAGGGTCCCCAGGGCCAGTGTCCTGCTCCAGAGGGACCAAGTCCATGCTCCCCCTAATCAGGGCCTGTTCCTCCAGAGCTGTCCCATCTCTCTGCCAAGCTGCAAGCCCTCCATCTTCAGTCCTTTGCCCAAGCAATGAGGCCGGAGGAGGACTTGGAGGGCAGGGGGTCTGACATGGACTCAGGACACAAGGAAGAGAGAGTCTGTGCCACGGCCAAGGGCAAAGGGAACTCCCCCTTCTTTTCAAAAGGCTTGCTCTGTCCTTGGCATTCCCCCATCTGACTTTTTGTCAGATGGGCTAGTTGGTGCTGACCTCAGAGAAGGCCAAACTGGGTGCTGTGGGGAGAGAGAAACAAAGCACATTTGTAAGAAGCATTTCAATCATAATAGTTAACCATTTATTGAGCTCCTTCCATCTGTCCAGCCCAATTCTAATTTCACATGCACTGTCTCATTTGATCCTTACCACCTGAGAGACAGGTTTTATCGTTCCCATTAAGGATTAGGAAACTGAAGTTCAGAGAAGCTAAGTTGCCTGTCTAAGACTGAACTAGCTTCTGAGTCAGGGTAAAGATTTGGACCCTGGTGTGTCCAACTCCAAAGCCTGCGATCTTACCATTGTGCTCTACAGCCTCAGAAAGGGGACACGGCGTGGTGCCCCCTTCATTTAAGTAAATTTAATCAAGAAGCAAAGGTTCTTTGTTACCCTGCTCTCTTTCAGATAACACCTCCCTACCTGAGGTCTCAAACAAGTGGTACGCAGGCCAGAGTTCACCCACGGGCTTGTTTAATTTGGTACATAGTGTTTTAAAATAACTTGACAACCCCTGAAGGGCTTTGAGTTTGTGGCCCTGGCCTCTCATCACACTCGCTTTATTGGAACCATTTCAAGGGGACAGGGCTGCCATTTTCTGCAAAGTTTAAATCGCAAGCACCTGGCAGTGAACATGGGGAAGCTGGCTTTGAAGCTGGCTTTCCCTCCTCCATCATCTCTGCCCCACAGACTATCTGCAAACAGTACCACCCAGGTGGCTGACACACTCCCCAGCAGCCACTGTGCAGCTAGCTGTATCAGCAGGTCTCTAAGATGAGGCTCTGGCAGTCACTGTAGCACCACATGTCTATAACAGGAGAAGGATGGGGGGAGGGGAATGACTATATTCAACTTCAGAGGGGAGCTTATGTTTCCCTTGGTGGAGCCAGGCCAGGGCTCTGATCTCACACTTCCCTGGCAGAACCTTTCTCTGCTGTAATTATCTGGAAGTCATGTGTCCTTAGCGCTGGTGTGACAGGAACAAACACAAGCCGTCATCCTATAAACAGAGGAGGCCAGCCTTCCTGAACCCAGCAGAACACGGCTCCCTCCATGGCTGGGGTGCCTATCGTTAGTCTACAAATAGCATCATATCTCTCGCCAGCTCAGTCCTTTTGTCCTTACCCCTACTCACTACACAGCAAGTGTCTTTTTTAGGTGCTGGACTTCCCTGGACAGTTGAGCAAAGAGAAAGTAGGAATCAGACTCTGTATTATTCCATGAAATTCAGCATGAAGCCTTGCCGGCAATTAGATTATGTCAAGGTATAATAAGTCACAGAATTTAAAAATCTAAGAGTTGGAAGGCACCTTTTGAAAGGAAGGAAAACCATCCCTTGTGACACGATGCTTGTGCAAGGATCTTACAGCCCCCTCTTTACTATGCTGTGTTAAACCAGTATTGTACCGATGAGGCAGAGATCTTGCCTACCCTCATGAAGGCACTTCCTTTTGCCTCTAAGATCAATCCTCTCCAGCCCTAGAGATACTCATAATACTCGAAATTGGGTACAAGGACAAGTTTGATATTACTTTTCTATCCAGCAGAGCTTCAGCTTCTCACCCTTTCCTACTACCTAGAAAAATCTCTGCCCTCAGCAGAGTGGCCTCCCCAGGGGACCTAGCAATGTGCATCCCCCATGAGTTTGCCATATCCTTCCCAGCTCCTTTTTCTGCCTCCAGATGCCTGGCTTGGGTGGACCCAGAATATTCCTCACCATGGTCATGTAGGTGGCCTCTGACTTCCCACTTGATTCTTCATCAGTCACCTCTTGCATGGTTATTGAGGAGTAGATATGTTTCTAGAGGGGAGAAAATCATGTAAATATTCCTAAAACTCAACAAGTCTTACACGCCAGAGAAAAGGCTATCTACCACTCTTCAAGGGGACAGGGGTTCTCCAGGGCATCAACCACCAAAATCAGTAGGGCAGAGGGTTACTAAGAGCTAGAGAATTATCATAGGTCACGATACTCCAGTCCTCAGACTTCCTGGAAATTAAGAAAATTAGCTCATCAGCAAAGAGCACTATCTTAAGAACCAAATTCTTTGGTTCAAAAGTCAAACATCTAGGACTTCACTGGCGTCCAGTGGTTAAGACTGCACGCTCCTAATGCAGGGGGCACGGGTTCGCTCCCTGGTCAGGGAACTAAGATCCCATGTGCTGCATGCCGTGGCCAAAAAAAAAAAAATCAAACACCTTTGTTTGGATGGGCATTGAGGTAGCAGCAGAAAATTCTTATCTTGCCAAATTATTTGTACTTTGTGATTATTTCCTCCTAATTAGAGTCATGTCAGGACGGCATCCATCAGCAGCTAACTGTCATCATCTCTTCCAGATGGTTTATATGCCAGGAACAGCCCTCACTGAACTCCACATCTGTGAGGACAGAGGTACTTTGTGATTCCCATTCCTGTCACTATTTGGAGAAGTGATATCATCCACTGACAAAGTCTTGGACTTCTGGAGTCCCCCGCATTATGTTGTGAGAAAATCCTACTCTTGGGTCACAAACAGCCCAAAAGATGGAAAGGTAAATATGATAAGAGGAGTTTTTCAAAGGAAAGAAAGAGAGAGAGAGAAAGAAAGAGAGAGGGAGGGAGGGAGGGAGGAAGGAAGGAAGGAAGGAAGGGGGGAAGAAAGGAGGGAGGGAGGGGGAAAAAGGGAAGGAGGAGGGAAGAAAAGAAAGAACAAAAGGGGAAAAAAAGAGTTCAAGGAAACTAATCCATTTCTCAGTCCCTGGTAGCAATTATTTATCACAACTAATATGGTTGAAAAAGTTCTTGATCCTCTCTTTCTAAAGGTCCCCGAATATTTAATCTGAACAATTAACTCCTTCACTTAACTCTGGAATGGATCATAATCATCCTTTATATTGATACCATGCCTCATAGATTACAAAGCACTTGCCTATCATCATGTTATTTGAACCTTACAACGGGGCAAATACGTTTGTCCTTAAACTCATTTTACTGATGAGAAAACTGAGGCTCAGGGAGGTGGCAGAGCTGGGCTTGAACTGGGACTTTCCCAGGGTCCTCCAAGGATGTACTGGGCTGCTGGACTGGCCCTGTCCACCCCACGCCACTCACTCTCCCAGGGACTCATTGCAGTGATGGAGATTTTCTGAGCCGCTGCTCTGTGCCAGGCACTGGATGCGCCGAGACATAACGATGAGTGAGACACAGTTCACACCACCTGAATCCTGGAGCAGCCTCCACCTTGCCCTCACTGAGCACAGCAGCAAAATGGCAGAGTTCTTCTCTTACCTCTGGATTTGCCTTCTTTGTGTTCTCCAGGCTTTTGACCAAGGTCGTGGAAGTTACTGAACTGCAAAGGCATGAAAAGCATGTGGAATTACCCAGCCAGCACCGTATATCCAAGGCTGACAACATGAGACCACACAGAGTTTTATGAAGAGAGAGACCCCAGGTTAGGAACTACTCCCAGACACCTACAGCCCACGCTACCCAGCTCCGCTTGAGATCTGAGAGATGCATGTCTTTCACCGAGAGCAGAAAGGCATCTGGAGATAGTTTAGGCTGAACGACAGCTTCAACCTCTCTATTGTCACACTAACAAGTTTTCTGCCCATAACAATTTTAAGTAAATTAATAGAGAGGGGCCATGGGATTCGATCTTAACATTTCCGAGGACTGGGGAGATGGAGCTGAGCCAGCAGGAAGCAGCAGAAGCTCAGCGAGACACCAGTTCAAAGGCTTCCGGCTTCTTTCTTCCAGGGAGGAGGCCAAGCAGAATTATCCCCTCAAACACCCAGGGCTGGGAGCTCCGGCCCCTTCCCTGCCCTTGGCCTTTGATCGCTCGACCACCTGCCTTCTGCATTTGCCACTAAATAGGCTTCCTTTCTTTCCTATTTTGGCCTAAGGTGGAGCGAGAAAAGAAAAATAACAACAACCAGGGTTAAAGCTAGAAAGGAATGTATATTTTTTGGACTCAGAGTAGAAATATTTTAATCGTATTTTCTGATTATAAAGTTGTATGCTCTGATTGTAAAATAACTCAAATAATACAGAAATGTAGACGGTCTGAAATTGAAGCCCCAGTAAACTCCCTACCCTCCTAGCACCCACCTTTTCTTTTATCTCAAATAGCACTATTAACATTTTAGAATTATCCTTCCAAACCTCTCTCAATGCAAACATAAGTATGCTCACACAAAATATATTTAGTATATATGCTGCTGAAGAGAGAATTACGTAATATGCTTTTTTATTAAAATGAGATCATTCTATATATTGTATAATACTACTCCTCGGACATCTTTCTCCATCATTACATACAGAGCCATGCGGTATTTCATTGAATGGAATACCAATTCATTGAATCATTACCTTTCTGACAGGCACTGAGAATGATTTCAGTTTTTAATTATAATCTTTGCTACAGCAACCACGTTTATGCACAAGTCTCGGCACATCCGTCCGACTATTTCTTTAGAATAAACTAGTAGACAGACATGGAAATGCTGCTCTTCATTTTGAGGGAAACTGAGGCCCAGAGCAGGGAAGTGAGCTGATAGGGAAAGCCAGGTTGTCTAACTCTTGGTTCAGTGCTGTCCACATGCCCAAAGCAAAGACCTTCAAGCTCAAAACCAAGTCAGAGAGCCCCCGGGGAGTCAAGTGCAAACCTAGCAGGCAGCAGCAGTTTCTGGATAATACATGTCCCACGGGGAAAGGAGTCCCAAAAGTCAGCACTCCTCAGTCTTAATGGGGGTTCTTGCCCATTGACACTATTTCAAAAAGAGAGTCAATTTGCCCTAGCAACATAGTTCATCAATAGTTGGATAAACGGAAGGATATGAGCCTGCCAACAGCCAGTGAAACACTAGTGCCCGTGCCCAGAGCATCGGTGTATTTCTGAGGTACTGGTAGAATTTCAAGCCTTTAAAAACACATTTCAACAATAAATAATTTAGGACCTGAGGCCATTCATTCAAAAGTAGCTTCTCATAATTAAAATGTGGTCCTTCAGATAAAGCCACTGACAACCCTCAAAGTCTGAGCTTCTCTACGAAGTATATACATACTGTGGACAATCCAAAAATCGTTTCAGGCATTGAACAGCACCATTACGGTTCTTGCATAAGATTTACACTCTTAATTGTGCTCTACTTGGACCAACATTTGTAAGTCTTTGTAATCTTTGTAAAATGAGGATGGTGTGGGAATGTGCAAGGCCTTTCAGGATAACAGTGAGCAAAGGGGGTGGGGTCGCTATACGATGACGTCTAATGTGGTAACCACAGATGATTCTGGTTTAAAACACCCCCTTCTGTGAAAATGGCACACTTAGAGCCTTATCACTCTCTTCCACTTCAGGCTAGAGGCACCTCCAGCCCCCCAGCCCAAGAGATGGGAGCAGCCCTGTACCTCTTATCCCCATAGGTCCTCTTCACAACCAATATCAGAACCGGAAGCAGCAGGATAGTGGCGCAGATAACTCCCACAATGATCACCAGCTGATTACCGCCCAGGATCTCAGGTCTGAGGGTTATTGAGGTCACCAATGCTTGGGAAAGGAGAGAAGTAATGACAGGGCCTCAGTATTCCAGAAAAGAGCTGGGAGCCTCACCAGTTCTAGGCCAAGTAGCAACAGCTACGTCAGAAGTGGGAGGAGAAGGTCAGACTCCACTCCATGTTGAAACACTAGGACTCCAGCTGTCCCCATTAGATTGAGAACCAAAGTCTGCTGACACACACACACACACCCGCCCCCGCTTACCGTTAAAATGTAGACTAAGGTCGGTGGGAAAAGAGAATATCACCTCACCTACAGTAGAGTTTCCTTTCACATTAATAATTCTATCTTAAAATGTGGTTTACCAAATGACAGAAATAACAGACATGTTAGAGCCTGCTCTACAACACTCAGCCCCATAGTCATGATACAAAGTAAAGCACTTCCACCCTTATGGCACCCTTCACTCATTTCCTCAGTTCACTCTGAACATACACATCAAACACCCCCTGGGTGCCAGATATCACTGGGCACAGAAGATACAAAGACTAATAGTGCACGGTCCCTGCCTTCAAGGAGAGAGACAATGTAAACAGAAAACCACAGACTGCTTATAGATGCTTTGAGAGCTGTCCATATAGAGTACAGAGCAGCATAGAGAAAAGGGTACCCAATTCTATGGGAGCAGAACCTGAGAATTTGTCAGCAAAAGTTTAAGAGTTTAAGCTGAGTCTTAAAGGAAACATCAAAGTTTTTTTGGCAAACAGTATGGGGAAGGATGGTAGGGACTTTATACCCAAGGTCTGGAGCTCTTAGGTGCTTTTTTTGTTTGTTTGTTTTGTTTTGTTTTGTGGTACGCGGGCCTCTCACTGTTGTGGCCTCTCCCATTGCGGAGCAACAGGCTCCGGACGCACAGGCTCGGCGGCCATGGCTCGCCGGCACAGCCGCTCCGCGGCATGTGGAATCTTCCCGGACCGGGGCACGAACCCGTGTCCCCTGCATCGGCAGGCGGACTCTCAACCACTGCGCCACGAGGGAGGCCTTCTTAGGTGCTTTTAGGTGACAGGATGGTGCTTTTAGAAACTAGCAAGAGTTCCATGGGTCTGGTTCAAAGGTTGTGTTTGTCGGTGTGGTGGGGACTGAGGCTGGATAAATAACAGGAGCTAAGTCATGCAGGACCTTGATTATCTCAATGAGGAGTTTGGATTTTTTTCTTTGGCAACGGAGAAGACATTGAGAGATTATAAGCAGTTGAGATTTGTTACTGAGAAAGATGGCACTCAGAGCTGCATGAAGAATGAGGGGTAGTGACTGAGAATGAAAGCAGAGACTTGTTAGAGGCCTACAGTCCAAGACGGGGATGAGACAGCCAGAATAAGGCGGCGGTGACAGATGGGAGAGGAGGCAGATCCAGTCAGTAGTAGACAGCCATAAAAAGGAACGAAACTGAATTATCTGTAATGAGGTGGATGGACCTAGAGTCTGTCATACAGAGTGAAGTAAGTCAGAAAGCAAAAAGCAAATACGGGTTGGTAATGCACATATATGGGATCTAAAAAAAAAGGTATGATGAACCTAGCGGCAGGGCAGAAATAAAGACGCAGACGTAGGGAACAGATCTGAAGACACAGTGGAGGAAGGGGAAGCTGGGATGAAGTGAGAGAGTAGCATCGACATATATACACTACCAAATGCAAAATGCGTCGCTAGTGGGAAGCAGCCGCATAGCACAGGGAGATCAGCTCGGTGCTTTGTGACCACCTAGAGGGGTGGGATAGGGAGGGTGGGAGGGAGGCTCAAGAGGGAGGGGATATGGGGATATACGTATACGTATAGCTGATTCACTTTGCTGTACAGCAGAAACTAACACAACATTGTAAAGCAGTTATACTCCAATAAAGATATATATATTTTTTAAAGTCAGTAGTAGAAATGACAGGACTTGTCAACTTGTTAGACTGGGGGTCATGGGAAAGGGAAGAATCAAGTACAACTCCCAGGCATCCAGTTGGATAACCGTGTAGATGGTGGTGGCATTAACTGAGGTTGAAGAGATGGGCTGGGGAGAGGTGAGAGGGGTAGGTTTGGATATATTGTATTTGAGTATTTGTGGAATATTTGGGTGGAGCTCATATAATACATAGAGATAGATAGATAGATAGGCAGACAGATAAAGTTGTATCTAACAGAGAATATATTGAATGTATATAGAACATGGTATTCAATACTACTGAGGTAGAGAAGGTCAAGGATGTGCCTTTAGAGTACCATTGGTGATCTACGCTAGAGCAGAGGTAGAAGCAGAAGACTGAATGCAGTGTGCTATCAATTAATGGGAGATGAGATAGGAGACACCATGTCCAGCCCTTTAGCAAGCTATCTGGCTGTGTAAAGAAAGAAATACATAACGTATTGTGGGGAAGGTTGCACAACTCGGAATATACTAAAAACCATCAAGGTGTACACTTTAAACGGGTAAATTGTAAGGTATGTGAGTTGTATCTCAATAAAGCTGTTTCAAGAAAAATAAAGATATAGGATGAGAGCTAAAGGAGACAAGGACACAGGTAAGAGGAAGAGTGGAGCGTATGTTTGTGCTGAGTGGTAGAAGCCCTTGGAAAGTACGGGCTTAAAGAGCCATGTTGTGGGATCCTGAGAAAGAAGAAAGAGCACCACCTGAGCACAGGGGCTCAGATAAGCCCTGGGTGGAAGGGAGCTCAGGATGGCAGGGCAGGGATGACGATGGGAGCGGATGTAGGTCCGTTTGTGGGCGGGGAGGGCTCCAAAGTTGAATGAGCTCCCGTTAATGGCTTCTATTTTCTCTGTGAAGTGGAGCTAAGACTTCTGAGAGTGAAGAAAGCCATCTGTCTGCTTCCCTCTCCAGCTGGGATTCTTTGCTATTGGCAAGAAGGCGCCTCCATAGACTTAAGTCTCTGGCCAGAGGTACTGGGGTGCGTTGCACCCTCACCTCTATCCCTGCCCCCAACCAACCACAGCCAAGCCCTGGGTCCCTAGCAAAAGGCAAAGTCCACAGGCCACATCCTGACTGCTAACTGGGTTATGGTTTAACTTGAACTCCTTACTTATCAACCTCTATCAGTCAACACAATTTAGTCTTTACTCTCCTACACACCAATGGCCTTAATACACAGTGTTTCGCCAGAATACAGAATCTTTGATCAGAAAACCCCTCTATTTTTGGTTCTGACCCTTCCTGTTTTCTCTCTGTTCTTTGCTGTCTCTCACCAGCTCGAGATCATCTTCCTTTCCACTACAGAGCAGAGAGCATCTCCCTTGAAGCCAAGTCAAAACAACTCCAATCCATCTCTGAGCTCCTGTACTTTTAACTTAGTATATTACACTAATGAGTGAGGTCTGGCAGAGGGGTGGTGTTCACTCAATATTAGCTTTTTTTCCCTTGACCTGCCAGCAGGGAAGAATTAGGGTGAGGCAAGTAAGGTGCACAGGGCACCAGATTTAAGGAGGCATCACGCTCAAGGTCATGCAAGTACAGGGTACAAGTGCCTGATAAGTGCTGGGCTTCTCAGGTTCGGGCAAGTACAGCACCTGGGAGTGATGCCTCCTTAAATTTTGCACCCTAGAAGCCTCTCCAGCCTCACCCTAGTCCTGGCCCTGCCTACCAGCTATGAGGCCCCTCCTCCCTCTCCAACCAAATGTTAGATACTTCGAGGCTCTTTCAGGATCACGTGCAGCACAGTGGTTTTGCTGACTGTCAGGTTCCCCAGGTGGATACTGCAGGTGTAACTTCCTCCATCAGACTCCTTCACTCTGTGAAGCATAATGGAGCCATCGTTGTGGGAAGTGTCCCCCACCAGGTTTACACGGTTCTGGAAGCGGCCCCAGTTCTGGGGGTATCCCATGGTTGCCTTGAGTTTGGGGTAATAGCACAACACAATCTCCTCCTAGAAGGGAAAGGTAAAACGTATGAGATTGAAGGGCTGGGGTAGAGGGGCGCGGGGAAGGTTGAGAGGGGGAGCTCTCAGGACTCACAGACTCTGTGTGTGGAAACAGTAAAGGTATTATCAGAAGGTATTAAGTAACACAAATCCATGGACACACGTGTCTGCGGGCACATAGTTGTGCAGGATGCCACCAAACCACAAACAACTCTTCCACCTCAAGAGAGGGATGAGGAAAGTGGGAATGAGAGACTTTCAGTTTTTTGCATTTCTCCAGTAAAAAAAGTAAAAGTACACCTTTACTTTTTATGACATATCCAGTTGGATAAACATGTCTAAAACTGAACTCCAAAATTCTCCCCCAAACCAGTTCCTTCTTATCCATCCCATTTTGGTAAATGGCAACGTCTTCTTCCTTAAGCTCTGGTTAAGAATCTTGCAGTCATCCTTAACTCCTCTATTTCTTGAACAACTCACATCTAATCCCACAACAAATCCTCTACCCTCGAAATACATCCCAAATCTAGCCACTTCTCACCTCTTCCACAGTCTGGTCCAAGCCACCATCTCTCACCTGGATTTCTACAAGAGCTTCTCAACTTGTATCCCTCTATACTTCCCACTACAGTCTATTCTCAGCAGATGAACCTTTAGAAATATAAGTTAAATTGTATCACTCCTCTGCTCAAAACCCTCTAATAGCCCTCCATTTCTCCTAAAAGTACAAAGTCCTCCATGAGCTGCCCCACCCCCATCTCCTCTCTGATTTCATCTTCTACTGGCTTTTTCCTCACCTACTTGGGTCACTTCACTCCAACGACACCAGTCTCCTTGCTGCTCCTTGAGTACTGGCCTCAGGGCCTTTGCACTTGCTGCTTCCTTTGCCTGGAACACTCTTCCCCCCTAGACAGATGCACGGTTGCCTCCTTCACTTCCTTGAGACCTCTGCTCAAATGTTACCTTTTTGGTGAGGTCTCCCTGACCACCTACATAAAATAACAACCACAAAACCCTGCTTTCTTGCTCTCCATAGCTCTTACTATTACCTGACATATCATGTATTTATTTCTTCATTGTTTTACTATGTATATCCCTCCATCTTTTTTTTTAACATCTTTATTGGAGTATAATTGCTTTACAGTGGTATGTTAGTTTCTGCTTCATAACAAAGTGAATCAGCTATACACATACATATATCCCCATAACCCCTCCCTCTTGCGTCTCCCTCCCACCCTCCCTATCCCACCCCTCTGGGTGGTCACAAAGCACCGAGCTGATCTCCCTGTGCTACGCGGCTGCTTCCCACTAGCTATCTGTTTTACATTTGGTAGTGTATATATGTCCATGCCACTCTCTCACTTTGTCCCAGCTTCCCCTTCCCCCTCCCCGTGTCCTCAAGTCCATTCTCTATGTCTGCGTCTTTATTCCTGTCCTGCCCCTCGGTTCTGTCCCTCCATCTTGACTGTAAGTCCCCCATCAGGGCAGGAGCTTTGAGTATTCACTGCATAGCAGATGCTTTAAAAACACTTGTTAAATAAATGTGTTGGAATTTTTTATAAAGTTATATAAATATTATTATTTTTTAAAAGCTTTTAAGAAAAGGAAATGGGCATACAAACAGAAACATGAATGAAAAGACCTGGCTTGTCTCTTGTGATTCAAATTCACAACCCAAAACGTCAACTCTCATCCTATTTTCTGCAGTGTCTCAATTGGTGGATGACATATAAATGCATGACGAGTTTCCAGAGGTGAATCTGGAACTACATGTAATTCACCAGACCCCACCATGATGCCATCATTTCTTTTTTTTTTTTTTGAATTTTATTTTATTTATTTTTTATACGGCAGGTTCTTATTAGTTATGTATTTTATACATATTAGTGTATACATGTCAATTCCAATCTCCCAATTCATCCCACCACCACCCCCCACCACTTTCCCCCTTGGTGTCCATACGTTTGTTCTCTACATCTGGAGGCCACCATTTCTGACCCACTCAGCATATAGGAATCAAGTGAGTATAAATGACTTTTTGTAGGGATGACCTGGAATATGTCTTCATTTATAAAAGTTAAATCTTTTCTAAACTTTGTACCTTAACTTTTACTAACAATAAGTTACCCGAGATGTCTCTTACAACACACTTTGACTCATCAGGATATCACTATGCCATAGTTGACATCTACTGGTCTAATGAACTAACTTGCTGTTTACTACTTCAGAGTTCCCATGAAGTACTCCTCAACCTGGCCCCCAGGACCTACTAATCCCAACATTCGAAGCATCCATGAAGATAAAGAAAATTCCCTCCATCACATAAATGGGGCAATGGGGCACAGAAGAAAACTCACAAAAATAACCCAAATAAGAATAAGAGGGCTTTTCCCTGGTGGTGCAGTGGTTAAGAATCCGCCTGCCATTGCAGGGGACACGGGTTCGAGCCCTGGTCCGGGGAGATCCCACATGCCGTGGAGCAACTAAGCCCGTGTGCCACAACTACTGAGCCCATGCGCCACAACTACTGAAGCCCACGCGCCACAACTACTGAAGCCTGTGCGCCTAGAGCCCGTGCTCGGCAACAAGAGAAGCCACCTCGGTGAGAAGCCCGCACACCACAACAAAGAGTAGCCCCCGCTCGCCGCAATTAGAGAAAGCCCACGCGCAGCAACGAAGACCCAGTGCAGCCAAAAATAAATAAATTAAATAAATAAATTTTTTTAAAAAAAGAATGAGAATGCAAAATGGTATAGACGATCTTATTTGCAAAGCAGAAATAGAGACACAGATGTAGAAAACAAACGCATGGATACCAAGGGGGAAGGGGGGATGGGATGAACTGGGAGATTGGGATTGACATATATACACTATTGATACTATGTATAAAATAGATAACTAATGAGAACCTACTGTATAGCACAGGGAACTCTACTCAATGCTCTGTGGTGACCTAAATGGGAAGGAAATCCCAAAAAGAGGGGTTATATGTATACATACAGCTGATTCACTTTGCTGTACAGTAGAAACTAACACAACATTGTAAAGCAACTCTACTCCAATCAAAATTAATTAAAAATAAAAATCAAAAACATTTTTTTAATTTTAAAAAAAGAATATGAATGCAATTGCGCTTATGCCTAGCCCATTGCTTTCCTGGCTAGGCCACCAAAATCATCCCCCTTGCTATCCCATGGGCTCTACGAAAAGGGGAAGAGAGAAGAGGAATTCAACTAAAATGCAGTGGTCAAGTCCTGTACAAATGCTTTACACCAGCTGTCTCCTGTATGCGTCCTGACAACCTGAAAAGCTGAGCAGCAACAGCATCTACTTCTTCATCTTCATCAGAGTCATTTTTCCCAACCGGAAGCTGAAATTGCCCAGCCAAGTGGCTGAGCTGAGAGGCCCAGCTTTGCCAAGGTCCAAAGCCCAAGCCCTCACAACACCACCACATGGCACCTGATGCCTGCATTCTTGATCTCCCCGCTCTGTCCTGACAGCATCGGCCAGGGGCTTCTTATACACAATGAGGGTTTCTCCTCCTTACCTTGGTGTGCTCTCCTGATGAGAACATCCAGTCTACCCTGGTCATGTGTTTCTCTTCTGTGCTGTGGAAAACACATCCCATCTGAGTCGAATCACCCACATGAGCCATGAGCTCTGGGGATAAAATGATAAATCAAGTCAAACTTAAGGTATAATCTATAGAAGCCAAAGAACTTCTAGAAGAGATAATATTTAGCCAAAGGTCCTCAACAGTAAAATCAATGTCACCACCAAACACTGCACACTTTCCTTCCACAGACGATCCTGATTATTCTGTGTGGTCAAAATACTCAGAGGTCTCTCACTCAAATCCACACAATACCCCAAGGATAAGACAATACCCTCTAGCTACCAACATTGGGGTCCCACTGACTTCAGTAAACACTTTCTGGTTCTCTTAATTCCTTTCTCCTTCTCCTTTTCTAGAACCTCTCCCACAAGCCCCAACTCCACTTCAAGCTTGTAATAAAGAAAGTACAGAAAACCTTGAAGCCCCCCACTTTCTGTTCACCAACTTAGATACCCACATCTGCTTAACATAAACAGGAAGTGGAAAGTTATATAACTCTCATTCTTATAAATAATCCACTGGCTCTCCTAGCTGAAAAACTGAATCACGGGTACGGGTAACTCTCTTCAACTTCTTTTATTCTTCTACAAGTTGTCTTAGGACTTGCTTAGGACAATTCTGGCTAGAGTACAGGTCACAGGACTGCTTGCTAATTAGGCCAAGACAACAGACAGTTTTCCTCTTGGCTTTTCTTTCTGTTTTAATCCCTGCCCCCACTTCCCCATCTGCTCCCCCTTCCCCTGCTCCTGGCTTTCCAACAAATAGTCTCTTCCTCCTGCTTATTTGTATAAGCAGCTGACCCCATCATATGTTTACTGCTTTAGTCATTTCAACAAGTCCCTGAAAAAGAAAACAATTGGAACGATGCTTCTGATTTTTCAATAGTGCTCTATACAAATCGACCACAAAGTCAATTAAGAAAAGAAAGGCAGGATGATATTTAAGGGAGACACAAGCCTAGGTCTTAACTGGACAGAGTTCCTTCAAGAGAGCATTAAGCGGAGCTCATAAAGGAACACAGTACATCAGCTAACCTTTTCATCCAAATTGTGTCCCTGGGAGAACGTTAACTTCCCACCCAGGAGGAAAGACGCACAATGGGAGGAAAGCAAAAGAAAATATTATGAACTCAAAACTCTATGGAGGGAATTATTTTGGAAGTAATAAAAATTCGCTGCAAAGAATACCAATAGGGAAGGAAACACCTTCTAAATCTATGAGTATATTAAGAATTGAACCCTATTTTTTAAATGCAATAATAAGAACTGAACATTCTGAGTTCCTTCAACACACCAGGCATGTGCTAGACACCTAGGATACCACCTAGTCTTTACAATATTTTGAGATATGTGCTATTACTCTCCCATTTCATAGAGGAAGAAAGTGAAAGAGCCCAGAGCTTCATGGCCAGTAAAAGGCAGAGCCAGCACTCAAACCCAGGCCTGAGTGAAAACAAAGCCCACACTTTCTCACTCCCTTTACTGTTACCACCTCACATAAGTGGAAGGATGGCTGATTCTAGAGCAAAAATATGGGAAGTTAATATTATTTTTATTTGTAAGAAAATTGTCTATACCACTGAAATTTTGTTTTCCAAATATTAGGAACTTTCTCTAAATTAGGATTTAAAGCACTGTTAGGTGTGATTCCAAAAAATGGGCTTTTAATTATTTCATTAGATTGCCTCCCTTCTAGAATCATAGACCTTTATAAATTGAAAAGAGATTAGAATAGAATAAAAATAATAGAGTAATGAAGTTAGGGATCCAGAGGCCACCTAAAGCTCACATACTATTCTACCTACCATGTGCACGAATCCCAGCAATAAGAATATTTTCTCTCCTTGAACAACATATTTTCCAAAATTTTAAACCAAACTCAAAACACTGTTCAAGCAATTCATCTGATATGAAAACTTTAATTCAATTTTGAATCTTAAAAATGAAGATCATCTGACTGAAATTAAATGCACAAGTTTGAATAAAAATTACTTTTTGTTCTCTTTATACTTTTCATTAACTATTGTACAATATATCTATACAGTATAATTATATAATCTGAGGACACACACATTCAGATACCTTAAAATCCTTTCACAGAATAAAATGGAAGCAAATTCCTAAGAAAGAAAGAAAGAAAGAAAGAGAAAAAAAGAAAATTGTCTACAGTGTTTAAAATAAGAACTATGAATAAAAGAGTTGAAGTAATAGAAACACAGAAAAATTACAAACTGAAGGATAAACTTTGTGGAGGAAATCTAGATGAGTTTTCACATGGAAGGAGATGGCCACCAGGCAAATGGTCAGGAGTTAGAGCTATTCCCACGCCGGCTGGAAAGGAAAAGTAAATACAAGTTGCTCCACGGGCTACTGGGAAATCTGACTACCCCTAAAATTGCTCTAGCCTGCTCCCATGGACTCAGTTCTTAAAACTGCCTCCTTTGGGCTCCTTCCCTCTGTGTCTCTTCTAAGCAGGAATAGGCACCGGTTTTGTAGGACATGCTTGTAGTCCTCAGGCCCAGCATCAGAGAACAAAGTAGAAAGGGGTAACTCAAAGATAATCCTTGGGGGACACAGACAGTTGGTTCATTTCTTCTTCTCGGAGAGCCATAGATTTAAAATCGAAAGAAAAATGCAATTGAAAAAAGTAGGAAAAATTAGGAGAGAGGCCAGAGGCCACCTTCTACAATTCCTTCTACCCTTCCATTTTTTAGAAGTCAGATTCAAGTGAGGGATGCTAATTTAAGAATTTCCTTCATTTGACAAATGTTTACTGAATGTTTACTCTATGCCAGGCATTGTGTCTAGGGCTGGTCATGGGACCAAGAACACATATCCAGGTGAGCAGGGGAGACACAACTGAACAGGTGTGTTGAATATCACCAGAGACGGGGACAGGGTGCTCCAAAGGAGCTCATTGAAAGAATGGACCTAAACTAGCTGGCAGGGAGCAGGGCGTCCAGATTCTAGTTCACTCACTAAACAGCAAGCTCTCCTGAGGCCCAAAGACTGTTCCTTGTATCTCACACTTTTAAAGAATGTATCTAATTCTGTGGTTTTCAAACTTTTTAAAGCAGCAGAATTCTTTCTTCAAACGAAATCTTACCCGGCAGCCCAATGAATACAACAGGAAAAAGGAAAAGGACTTTGGTTGTAGTGGAGGTGGAAGCCTGAGGTCCTGCCCAACTAGATCCTCTATCAATCCCCTGCCCTGTTCTCATGCTTTGTGTGGCCCACCAGGTTCCTTGGACCTTGAGTGTTCTATAGAACCAACAATCTACTGAAGCCATTTATAAATGGGAACATGAGGTCCTAGGAAGTTACAGAGATCTGCTCATTTCTTTTATATCCCCCAGCACACCTAACATAGTTACCTACAAAACATGGACACAGCATCAACGTGGATAACTGATGGGAAGCATCAGGGTATAGTGAAAAAAACACGGACTTTGTTGACAGAGGTACCAGGGTCCAAGTACTGGATATGCCATTTAATAAATATATGTCCTTAGGCAAGTCACTTAATCTCTCTAAGCCTCAGTTAACTCACCTGTAAGATGAAAAGGAGAATACAGTACTTCCTTCACAGCATTTTCATGAGGTTGAAACATGATAAAGTAATAATAAAATAATGATCATCATTATTTTTATTCTATTGAGGACTCACTCCGTGGTAAGTACAGAGCACAATGGCTGTCACTTGCTCAACAAAATCAGTTCGCTTCCCTCACTGCACGCCAAATCTCTTGCCCCTTCGCCTTTCTCTGAGTAAGCATTTATGTACCTTTGGGCTCCTCTGGTAGTACATGCAGGACCACTGCTTTTTTGAACACCAGGCTCTCCATTTTGAAGCGGATTTCACAGGTATAGTTTCCCTGGTCAGCCTCTTCCACATTTTGCAGCAGGAGAGAACCATCATGGTGTAAGATGTCCCCCACCAAGCTCACACGATTCTGGAAACGCCCCACAGGCACACTGATATTGGCATAATAGAAGAGCACGTAATCATCCTGGAGGGCAATACAGCATCAGAGAAAATGTAAAGTCCGTGGCACCAGACCCAGGAGTCTGGATTCGAAAGCCCCTGTTCTGTGGAGGCAGCATAGTCATCATCACCACTGTGATCAAAAAGTACTTGGGGGCTTCCCTGGTGGCGCAGTGGTTGAGGGCCCGCCTGCCGATGCAGGGGACGCGGGTTCGTGCCCCGGTCCGGGAAGATCCCACATGCCGCGGAGCAGCTGGGCCCGTGAGCCATGGCCGCTGAGCCTGCGCGTCCGGAGCCTGTGCTCCGCAACGGGAGAGGCCACAACAGTGAGAGGCCCGCGTACCGCAAAAAAAAAATAGTACTTGGTACCCAATTCATCATCAACAACATCATCATCACCATCACCATCATCGTGTGCCTGGCAATCCACTAACTTGCACGAGGCTCTGTGGCTCATTTTATACAAAGACAACTGGAGAAACAGGGTCAGCACATTTCCATTTCTTACGGTTTAAGGTAAAGTGTAACACCCACTCTGAAGATCACACTGGGGATTCAAACTCACAACTTCTGAAAAGCATCTCCCATCTTCACCCTGTGTTCTGCCATGGCCTCCGCATTTGATGGCATCCAAATGTAATCCCACAGACAGGCTGTTGTGAGAATGCCCAGCATGTTGGCTGTTACCGCTGTCCTTTCTGCCCTCCTCCAGGCAGCTTATCATAAGGCATGAGAAGGAGTCGTCAACAGGGAATGGTTTATAGACTGGGAGGGGGAGCCATGGGGAATTCTTATTTTCACTTAGACCATGGGTATTTCCCTCTTATAACAATAAATAGTAATAAAAATTTGAGTGACAGTAGCATGATAGGGATAACATGCTCTGAGCTACAAAAGCAATATTTCATTTGCAAACATTGGGACTTTATTGTTAATAATATATTACTTAGGACATATTTCGCAAATGATCCTGACATACAAGTATCTCCACAGAATCTCAGATGAGGCTTAATACACTCTGTTTCCTAATCCAAAGAGCTCCCATGAAAGGCCTTCACTCAGCCATGCTGAATCTGCTAATGCCAGAACTTTAAGCAGCCATGAAGGAGGAAGAGATGATTCCCCAGCAAATAAATGGGTCAGTGGAGCGCTGAAAGAATCTGCCCCCTCCCCAAAGAAAAGATTACTGTGACACCATTCCTGTGCCTAGCCCATAACTCTTTTTGTCTAGACCAATGTGTTTTCGCTCTTCTCACCCTCCCACCCACCTATGCTACTCTACAAATGGGAGAAATAGAGGAAAGGAACTAAAGAACTTTATGTGCATGTCTCCCATTAGCTTCTCAAGGTCCTGAAAAGTAAGCATTACCATTATTATAATCACCTTCATCTTCACAGATGGGGAAGTTGAATGTCAGAGAGTTTGAGTCATTTACCCAGCTGATTACACAGCCAAGAGGCCAGACTAGGAGGAGGCTCAGTTCTGGCAAGCTCCAGAGCCCAAGCTCCTGCAACCCCGTCTCATGGCACTGGATGACCTGATTCTCCCTCTCCCCACCTTCTGACACCATTGGCCAGGGACTTTTAATACACAGCAGTGTTTCCTCCTTCTTACCTTGAAGTGCTCTCCTGATGAGAACATCCAGTCTACCTTGGTCACAAGTTTCTCTTCTGTGCTCTGGAAAATACATCCCAACAGGGCTGAATCACCCACGTGGACTGTTAGCTCCACGGAGGAAACAATCAAGTCATTCAGGCCCAAGAAATAACCTACAGAAGTCGAAAAGGCAAGAGGAGGCATTATTCAGACAAATACACTCAGCAACAAAAACTAGTATTCATCTCCAAGTATATGCACCTTTCCACCCCAGATGACCCAACGTGGACAAAGTATTCAGAGGCCCTTCATTCAAACCAGCATGGCATTCCCAAGGGTAAGAGAAATACTCTGTAGTTTCCCCCACGTAGCTCAAGTCAGAGGGGTTCTACAATCTTCATGCTATATAGATGCTAACTGGTCCTGTGCTCCTAGCCAGTCCCTTCCCCTTTTCTAGAATTCATCCCTGCAATCTCCTTTCTAAAGAAAGAAGAGAGGGAATTCCCTGGTGGTCCAGTGGTGAGGACTCTGCGTTTTCACTGCCAAGGGAGCAGGTTCGATCCCTGGTCGGGGAACTAAGATCCTGCAAGCATGGCCAGAGAAACAAAACAAAAACAAAAACAAAACAAGAAGAAAAGAGGAGAAACCCTGAAGTCTCTCCTTTCAGGTCATGAATTTAGACATCCATAAACAGGAAATGGGATGTCTCTGGCTCCTAGTTTCAGTTAGAGAACTGAAAAGCCAGTTAACAGGTACTTTTGCTTCCCTCTGCCTTTCTCCTTCTTTAGTTCCTTTACAAAAGCTTATCTCTGAATTTGCTGGCTGATTCTGGCTGTAGTGCAGGTCCCTGTAATCAGGCCAGGACAGAGCACAGCTCCTCCCTTGAATTTCCTTTGTTTGCCTCCTCCCCACCTCCCTCCTCCAGCTCTGCCTTCAGCCCTGGCTTTCCAGTCTCTAGGGTTAGCCCATGCAGTACCCCTCCACTATCTGTCCATTGATCAAGTAATTTCTCTTTTCCCTTAAAGAGAAAACCATTACATGGATATTTCTGTTTTCACAGGACATACTCTATGCAAAGAGATAACCATGGCAAGAAAGACACATTTAGATGCTGGCCAGCTCCTATCAAAGAAGAGCCAAGTGAACGAATTTTGGAATAAACAGAAAATGTGCCAACCTCTCCGTCCAAGCTGTTGCCCCGAGAGAAGAGTGTTAACTTCCTGCCCACAGCAGGCAACACGCAGTGGGGAGGATGTGAAAGAAAACATGAACTCTCCACTCTCTGGAGGGAATTATTTTTTGAAAGAAATCAAAAGTACCTGCAAAAGCGACCTGGAATTTTCCTGTAAGGAAGAACTGAGCAACTTTAAGTGTGGTTAAAGGTATAAGAAGCTTATTTAATGTAATATGAAGAGCACTGTCTGTAGAATTAAATGAGTTTGCTAGAAAGCAAGAGCAACAACCAAAGCAAAGAGAAACTTATACCTGATAGGTAACCTTTGTACAGAAATGGCTGAAGAAATTGAGACTTTCTACAGAGGAGGAAAACCTCTCCACCAAGAAGTACAATACCCCCTGATGTCACCAGGCTGCTCCACACGGAGTTGGATTGTTAAGTCTCTGGATGGAAGGGCAAAAACCTGCAGGCTGCTTCACCCAGGAAATGTCTAAATAGCCTCTGAGATTTTTATAACCCTGATTCCATGGGGAAAAAAATTCCCTAATACATACCAGTTTCACGTGTGTGTGTATGTCTGACTGCATGTTTGTGCACATGCTATGTTGCCTGAAATTAGAGCAAAGACAATTCTTTTGTGCACTTTGCTGAGTCAGTGTTTAGGTCACCATGCAAAGTTTAAAAAACTAATAATAAAGAGAAAAATAGAATAGATAAACAACAAGGTCCTACTGCATATTACAGGGAACTATAGTCAATATCCTGTGATAAACCATAATGGAATATAAAAAAGAATGTATGTATATGTATAACTGAATCTCTTTGCTGTACAGCAGAAATTAACACAACATTGTAAATCAACCATACTTTAAAAAGACAAAAAAATAGGGACTTCCCTGATGGCACAGTGGTTAAGACTCCATGCTCCCAATGCAGGGGGCCCGGGTTCAATCCCTGGTCAGGGAACTAGATCCCACACGCATGCCACAACTAAGAGTTCACATGCCACCACTAAGGAGCCCGCCTGCCACAACTAAGACCCAGAGCAACCAAATAATTTTTTTTTTTTAAAAGAGAAAAAAATAAAAAGCTATGAGAGCAAAGCATCTCATTAATTTATTCTTCCAACAGAGCTATATCCATGGGATAAAGAGAAAACAAGGGGACAAAAGGATGAAAAAGTTAGAAAGAGATGGGATTAGCAAGAAGCAGCCCTGAGCACTGTAGGAACAGGAGACTCCAGAGCAGCCTTTTTAAAAGTGGAGCTTAAGGAGAAACCTGAAGGATAAGGAAGGCTTAGGCATGCTTGCTAGGGTGAGGTGGGGAGAGAAGGTTCCAGGCCAAAGAAACCATCCAAAATTGGGAAAGAGCTCAGTGCATTTGAGGAACTGCAAGAAGACTAGTGTAGCTAAAGCACGAAGACAATTACAGGGATTCTGGGACTCCCTTTGGTAATTTCATTTCCTGATCTGAGACTAGCTGTGGTTTTAAAGATACCAATTTAAAGTGCAGGAATACCAGTGAGAAACTTTCTTTGTATCCCATAGGAAGGTCCTAAAACACCCAGTCAGGACCCAAAGGCATTCTGTTTCTAATAGCAGCAGAGGAATATTCAGCTTTCCAAGGAAGAGTCTCCTGCCTGGCTTCTAAAATAGCTGTTGCAGCAAAACTATGAAGTTCCAGGTTGGGGTTTCCATTTTCAGCAAAGCAAGGGGAAATGAAAATATATAAAACTGGCTTCCGAACATGCATGAGACTTACAAGAAATCAAATACCCTCCTTGGTCCCTTGGCTTCTACTTACTGAGTAACACCTGCACCAGGATGAGTTTCGGTGGGTAAAACATGCTGCTCTCAATTTTTCAACCTTAAAAGAAAAAAAAAGTCAGAAAATAGTGTCAAGAGAGGTTCATTAATTTAACACATCAATGGAGAGTTCTTCTGTGAGTCAGCCTCTGTCTGAGGCACTGGGCTGCAGCATGTAGCAAGGAAGACAAGGACGTGGAGGGGAGATGGAGAGGGGAAAAAAGCAGCAAATGAATGAATAAGAAACAGTGGATGCTGGTAACTGCTATGATGAAACAAAACAGAGTGGTGTTTGGAGAGTCACTTGCGGGCTGCCTCAGACCAGCTATAAGGGAAGATTAGATGAAAGTTGCTTTTAAAGAGAAAAAAAGCAAACAATTCCAGGATAGCCTTGAGATGACAACCCTAGACAATCTACAACCTGAGAGTTTCACATAAACAAAAGATTACAGGATACTCAGCTTGAAATTTTTACCTATCTCTCCAACTAAATTAAAATGACTACCTTTAAATATATAAAGAATGTTCTGGACATGTAAGAAAAGAGATACACAAATACGAGGAAATTTTTTAAACTCAGTTATGACACAAAGAAGCCACATGAAAGGTCCACGGTGAGATTTTTTTACTTTTTTAGGCAGGATAGCATGGATAGAATGCGAATTGGGTTGTGCATGGGAAAAAGTACTTTTAAAACATCTATATTATCTCTGTGGTATTAATTTCACTGCATCCACCAGCTCCTGGGAAAGAATTCACTGTCTGCACAATGCCCTGCAATTTGCTTAACAAAACAGAAGAACCCTAACTCCCAGGAGTTACAATTCAACAAGCCTTGGCTTCCTACCTACTACTGTGGCTGGTCTCAGTCATGATCCCTGCACCCCTAACATCTTGGAGTAATTCCACCTCAGAATATGCTAGGAGGAAAGGTCTTCTTTGTGTATTAACATCATAGTACCCTACCCGGCTCTGCTGGAAGTCCAGCACGTATGGTGGCCATTTTAATGTATAAAAAATGATGACCTAAGAGATTTTGTTTTTTAATAATTTGTCTGTTTGCTGTTTGCTGTCTTGTCTGTCTTTCTTTCTTTCTTTCTGGCTGCATTGGGTATTCGTTGCTGTGCATGGGCTTTCTCTAGTCGTGGCAAGCGGGGGCTACTCTTCGTTGCGGTGCGCGGGCTTCTTATTGCGGTGGCTTCTCTTGTTGCGGAGCATGGGCTCTAGGTGTGCGGACTTCAGTAGTTGTGGCGCACAGGCTCAGTGGCTGTGGTTTGCAGGCTCTACAGCACAGTAAGAGATTTCTTACCTGTATTCTAATCAACAAAGTCCTCCAACTAGAAAATCAGGGTCAAACTGTTTAAGGTGGCCCTACCTAGGTCTCACTTATGCAGAAAGTCCATTGACCTTGCTGAACCTCAGTTTCCTCACCTATAACATGGGGATAACGACACAAGGATCAAATGTGATAATGCAGATAACAGTGCTTTGAAAAACAGAAAGCATTACCACATGAGATCCTATTTTTATAGCCTAAAAGTCAGATAGGAAACAGAGTTTGTAGCCTTAGAGGAGATTTTGGGTTCTGAGAATCTACCTTTACAAGAATGGCAAATGATGAATCAGAATGAACTGGAAACTTCTTAAGTTTCAGTTCTTGAATTCCACTACAACAATGTAGATAACAATTACACTGACTCAGATATACCAAAAGTCACATTGAATTTCCCCAAATATGAGTACTTCTAATGAAAATACAAGCTCTCAGGATAGCCACAGCTTTATTCTTGCTGCATGACACATACCTTACCCTACGCATACATGGGTGAGCATGATAAAGGGCTTCCTTTATATCATAACTTTAATTCATCATGTCTCAGATATCTAAGATCCCTGTTGTGTTCTGGATGAATTCTTCTCCAGGGAGTTGGTTGTGCTCCCTTCACTGCCCAACAAACAGCTCTCATATATTCCCCAAAGCAGTGCACCATTTGCATGGAGGAGTAATCATTGATTACAGTGTAGAGTTATCTATACTCTCAGGGGCAGGACCATATGCGTCTCATTTATGAGTGTCCCACGCCCATGTTACAGTATTGGTGAAGTGCCTGGCATATACTGGACAAGTGCTGATAGCTGCCAATACAACCATCAAACTGAGATCAACTTAGACATCGTGCAAATGCACCACTCTATTCTAAGAGGAAGCCGGTGACCCCAAAAAGACTGAATCTAGTCACCAGCCTCAAGACACACAGAGCCACACCCAAACCATTTTCAAACAAATTCTAAGAAGTGTGCAAAACTCTGATAAATAGAAGATACCCATTTTCAGTCTTAAGTACTCAAGTGCACCACTAGAACTCTGTGTGAATGAATAGAGAAGCAATGATTTAACATAAAAAGCATTACGTTTTTAAAAAATTATCTTCCCAGATCAGACATTCCATTAACTAATTCTTTGATATTTGGGAAACCACTCAGTCTCCCCAAGCCTCATTTTTAACATTAAAGGGTCAGACATTTTCCCCCTAGTTAATATAGCACCACACTAGAAATCAGTAGTGGATACTCAATAAACTAGAGAAGGTTATATGCCAGCCACTGTCTGAGCACTCTGCACGTTAACCAATTTAATTCTCACAACCCCCTATGAGGTTTTACAAATGAGGAAACTGAGGCACGGATTGGTGAAGTGACTTGCCTAATAACACAGAGCAAGTGATGGGCCAGGATTCAAACCCGGGCATTCTGGATCAGAGCCTGTCTCTTTACTAGCCTGTACTGCTCTTCCATGTGTGTGAAAGTAATCAATGTTTTACAGCAAAGCTTCCCTGAACTTCATTTACCAAAACAAGATTAATCTGCTCCCCCTGACTGAATGCTCTTCCCACCCCCTTCCCCTAGTTAACTCCTGTTCATCTTTCAGATCTCAAATTAAATGTAATTTCCTCAGGAAAACCTCTCCTGAACCACCCTTCCGAGGGCAGACCCTAGCCACATGTTTTAATAGAACCATTCTCTTTCCTTTAGGGCATTTGTCACAACTTCTAATTATCTATTTGCTTATATGCTTGTTTGATTAAAGTCTTGCTCTCCACCCTCACCCCCACGAGGCCAAGAGCTGTGGCTATGGGCCAGTGCATCTCCAACACCATCGCAGAGTAAGACCCAGAGTGGGAGCCCAGGGACCACTCATCAGATGAACTAATAACACCTAACCAGGCCAAGAACACTAGTCAAATTTGAAGATTCCTAGTTAGTTGGCAAATATTCAGAGATTCCTACCATATAATACAGATAGATAGATATTACACACACATATATATATAGTTCAGAATTTTATCATTCAGATATATAATTCAGAATATATATATATTAATCTCAGTCTCTAAAAATCTAACCAAAGCATTCAGATGCACCTTCAGCACCTTGATAGACTCCAACTGAATCCTCAACTTAGCCTGCTTCCTTTCCGAGATACTGACTTATCTCTTCACCAGCATGTTCTTGAGATAATTCTGCATAGTAAATTACCTCACATGTTGGGCAAATGTTTGGACCTGAGCTTATGGCTCTTTCACAATATAACTCTTGGCAAATACTTTCTATCACTCCTGGGGAGTTGTAAGTAACAGGACCCCCTTTTCCCCAGTGTAGGGGAATTGTTGTCCTTGGCACAATTATAACAGAAAAAAAGATCCTCAGAAAAGAGACTCATGACAATGAGACTACAACACAGGATGTGGAAATGACCCCCAAATATTACAATATTACAAGACAAAATAAAGGAGAGGCATTCTCTCTCTCAGTCAAATCATTTGCCCCTAGTGAGGACAAGCAACCACTGAGCACACAGACAACCTCACTGCCCTCCCTCACTCAGGCAGCTGCTCTACCTGTAAGGCTAAGTCCCCTCAATTTACACATCACTGTGTACCTCCAGGATTTTGGATGTTTTTAGGTATACGAGTCCACATAACCACTCTGAGGCATGAACCTCTTAAAATGCATCCTTGTTTTTCCTTCCAAGACCATTTCCTTCCAAGACTGGTAGGTTACATGGCTTCTTATAATACAGTCTCAGTTACATCGGTCAACCCTGTACTTGAAGGGGACCTTGAGAGTCATTACTCCTGCTCTCTCCTTTAGAATGGGTTCTATCTAAACCAACCTACTTCATCTTTCCTGAGATCAGGGCTATGCAGAGGGTGTGGCAACAGCCTAGCTCTCTAAGGAGGTTTAACTTCCTGACTTCTTTTTTTTTTTTTTTTTTTTTTTTTGTGGTACGTGGGCCTCTCACTGCTGTGGCCTCTCCCATTGCGGAGCACAGGCTCCGGACACGCAGGCTCAGCGGCCATGGCTCACGGGCTCAGCCACTCTGTGGCATGTGGGATCTTCCCGGACCGGGGCACGAACCCGCGTCCCCTGCATCGGCAGGCAGACTCGCAACCACTGCGCCACCAGGGAAGCCCCTGACTTCTTAAGGTTAAATATTGGCCTGTCTAGGACTGGGAGAAGAGAAACAGTGCAAGAAGAGTTCTGCCATGAGTCCAAGGACAGCTAGTCACAGCTCTACCCAAAGCCACAAGCAACTTAAAAGCTAAAGCCTTGAAGAAGGAGTAGGAACCATTTAAAGATGCGTAGAGCAGGTGATAAACAAAGATGTGATGTGAGAAAACGTGTAAGAAGGAGGAAGCAACATAGTTGAGTTTGAGAGTCTTCTGCTGACCAAGGACAAATCTGATGTGAGTTCATTTTGAGATTTGAATGAAGATCCAGAAGGGAGTAGCACGACATATTTAAAGTGATAAAAGAGAAAAACCTACACCCAAGATTGCTCTACTCAGCAAGGATCTCATTCAGATTTGATGGAGAAATTAAAATCTTTACAGACAAGCAAAAGCTAAGAGAATTCAGCACCACCAAACCAGCTCTACAACAAATGCTAAAGGAACTACTCTAGGCAGGAAACACAAGATAAGGAAAGGACCTACAATAACAAACCCAAAACAATTAAGAAAATGGTAATAGGAACATACATATCGATAATTACCTTAAATGTAAATGGATTAAATGCTCCAACCAAAAGACTGGCTGAATGGATACAAAAACAAGACCTGTATATATGCTGTCTACAAGAGACCCACTTCAGACCTAGGGACACATACAGACTGAAAGTGAGGGGATGGAAAAAGATATTCCATGCAAATGGAAATCAAAAGAAAGCTGGAGTAGCAAATTTCGTATCAGACAAAATAGTCTTTACAAGGGACAAAGAAGGACACTACATAATGATCAAGGGATCAATCCAAGAAGAAGATATAACAATTGTAAATATTTATGCACCCAAAGGCTGTGAATAAAAATCTTCCAAAAAACAAAAGTTCAGGACCAGATGGCTTCACAGGCAAATTCTATCAAACATTTAGAGAAGAGCTAACACCTATCCTTCTCAAACTCTTCCAAAATATAGCAGAGGGAGGAACGCTCCGAAACTCATTCTACGAGGTCACCATCACCCTGATACCAAAGCCAGACAAAGATGTCACAAAGAGAGAAAACTACAGGCCAATATCACTGATGAACATAGA
>NW_020173774.1:3949623-3956546 GCF_003031525.2 Neophocaena asiaeorientalis asiaeorientalis
ACTAATGACGAAAAATCTGACAGATAAATTAAGGAAACACTCCCATTTACCACTACAACAAAAAGAATAAAATACCTAGGAATAAACCTACCTAAGGAGACAAAAGACCTATATGCAGAAAACTATAAGACACTGATGAAAGAAATTAAAGATGATACATACAGATGGAGAGATATACCACTTTCCTGGATTGGTAGAATCAACATTGTGAAAATGACTGTACTGCCCAAAGCAATCATTTTTGATAAAGGAGGCAAAAATATACAATGGAGAAAAGACAGCCTCTTCAATAAGTGGTGCTGGGAAAACTGGACAGCTACATGTAAAAGAATGAAATTAGAACACTCCTTAACACCATACACAAAAATAAACTCAAAATGGATTAAAGTCCTAAGTGTAGGGCCAGAGACTATGAAACTCTTAGAGGAAAACATAGGCAGAACACTCTATGACATAAATCACAGCAAGATCCTTTTTGACCCACCTCCTACTAAAGCCTTGTCACCGTCATCATCATTATCATTTACTCTTTTATTAAGAGCAAATCTTACTCCTTTTTTCTCTGAGCATCTTAACACAAGTTACTCTACACTACAGAAAGGAAACGTGTCCCCATTAGACTACCTTATGGCAGTCCTCCTGCAGAAATTGACCGCTCTGTGATTGTGGCCTCACAATCCAAAAGGGTTGCCATTAAGTGAACACTTTTAGAACCAGCCTTCTTCCGAGTGAGAAAAGTTCAAGTCACTGTTTAAGAAATACAAAGAAACTGCTTACCCAAGATGAGGAATGCCAGGAGAAGCAATGCACTGAGCTCTCCCACAACTGCAATTGCCGAGTCCAACTGAAGACACTTCTGCCTGCACAGAAGTTCAAGCTCAGAGCAAACCAATGCGTGCATTCTGAGTTGGCTGCAGAGACACAAACAGGAACCTTTAAATCAAAGTTCTTGTTTCAGTCATCTGGCCTATTACCCACTTTTTATTTACACTTTCATTCTAAAATGAGGTAACAAATTCACCTTACTGAGGAGAGCCTCATGTTCCAGACCTCTGCGGGTGTCATCTCCCCTTCTAGATTACAAACTCTCCAAGGGTGGGATCTCAAATGGTCCCAGGCAAACATGCTGAGAAAGAAATCAGCCTCTTGCAAACAAAATAAGTTTAAGATTAACACAAAACATTTCGCTCTGTATCTAAAATATAGCAACGCTTCATTTTTTTTCTCTCAACACAGAGGGGCAATATAGCCAATCACTCAATCCCTGCTTCCAAAGATGTGCCTGCCCAGTCCTCCAACTCACCACCTAGGCATGTCAGTTTCCACTGACCATGTGATATCAGCATTTCTAGAATACAACAAGCATTTTATTCCCCCAGAGAATACTGTGGGTGACTAGATAAAAACTCAAAGCTTCTGCACGTTGAGGTATCTTTTGCTTTTAAGTTGCCACTTCAAAATAAGTGTTCTCAGTGTACGCTCCTTCAACCTTGCCTGCACTGGCTTGCCTCACACGTGGGCATACTTGTTTTTTGGAACTTGTCCTGTATCATTTGAAAAGTTGCTGAATGCTTGCTCTTTACCAGGGCTATGCTACATGGTTCTTGAAAACTGGTGTGCTGATAAGCCAACAATTGAGTAAATACCCCCACCATGGCCTATTTCAAGCTACCAACACTTTAACAATTGGCCTGCAAAATTCCTAAAAATTTAGCAATCAGCTCTTATGGTGTGAGCTGGCTGCAGCACCCCTTGGAATCTATGCAGATTCTTGCTGGGGCACGGCTCAGACATGAATGGTTACTTGATGCTGAAAATCACAAACCACCCCCCTTCTCTTTCACAGGACAGCTTTCATCTAATATGTAGATATACACCAAAAAGTAGCCAGAAAGTGCAAAGAAGTTTATTAACTATGACGTGGTAAAGATCTCAAGAGTTACACGTCTGTGTGCATGACCCAATAGTGCATACCCTCCTACAAAAACAAACAAACAAACAAAAAACACAGTGAGATGCAGCAGTTAACAGTCCAACACTGGAGTCAAAGGGTTGGAGCTGCCTCGTCTTGCAGCAAAGTTCTAAATTGTGCAATTAAAGAGAGTGTTGGTCCATGCCCTACTGGTCTTCTTACAGGTCCCCTTTGGAACCATAACTGAGTGACACACAAGAATATTCAGATTCAGGATTTGGCCGCCAGAATTTTTTCTAAACAAGGACGTGCAACATCCCCTCATGAAGCACCAGAGTCCAGTTTGAGAGCTGCAGAGAATGTGCCCCCAAGAAGCTTGAGTTAACAGGCCACGTGGGAAACACAAAGCATTTTATAAGTTCACATTTGGTAACAGAATTAAGAGTTCAATGGACAAAACTCATAAAGTAATGTAACCACAAGTAAAGACTTCAGCAGGCAAAGAAAAATTCTGAAAGGCTTTTAAGCCTCTCTGAAGCTTTCAGAATTCAATTCCCTTTCTAGACAAGGCTGGTCTCCATACAATGTGATAAGAACTCATGGAGCAGCAAAAAGAAAAATAGAAGATATTAAACAGAAGATATTGAAGATATTAGAAGATATTAAAACAGTAAGTTAAAAAAAGAAAAAACTTCATCTTCCTTCCATCCTTAAAATGCATGGGTCCCAACGCTGCTTTGTGCTCCTTTGAAGAAAAAAAGCTGTAACCCAGACCTCAATATAAGGACTGAAGAAGGAAACTGAGAGCAGCCCTAAGGCTGTGATAAACATATCCTACTGTATTAATCCTCATAACATGCCTGAAAAGAAATTACAAGAAAACTCAGCCAAAACTCGTTCTTTATTCAATGGGATGTGACTTTACCTGGGTTCCTATAACATCATCTCTTTCTCAAAGAAATGAGGACCCACAAAAATTCTACCTCACAGCTAGATCTCTATCTTCAAATGTCCTAGAGCCCAAATTATTTACTTTCATTGCTCAAATTGTTTTCCTCTCTGTGTTGAGGTGTCAGATTGTCTCACTAGATTGGCCCTAGACATCCACATACTTAACAAGTAGCCCAAGACCGTGAGATTTAACCACTGGAAATGTAGACTGCCAATCTCGCCTTTGCCTCTTCTTCTTTATATGACCAGAGGTAAATCATAACATCTATTAACTAATCAGACTCTCTAATCGATGGACTAGATTAACAAAAGAGGCCAGGCTAAATCTATGAGAACTAATAACCCAAATTTTTAAAAATAGATCTTAGCAAAAAAATATAAAAGTGATTTTTGCACGGCATACACTGTATTATGCTATAATATGGAAACCTCCTGAGCCACCTAGCAAAAAATCATGGAAACGGGCTATCCTGTTAAAAAATCAAAGATGGGAAGAAAGGAAAATTTTTGTCTCTCATAATTAAGAAGTGAACTCCATCCCTCTATTATAGAGGACTGCACAGTCAACCCTTCCTGATATGTCATACAATTTTTTTTTAATTTATTTTTATTTTTGGCTGCGTCGGGTCTTCGTTGCTGGGCTTTCTCTAGTTGCAGCGAGTGGGGGCTGTTCTTCATCGCAGTGTGCAGGCTTCTCAATATGGTGGCTTCTCTTATTGTGGAGCACGGGCTCTAGGTGCACAGGCTCAGTAGTTGTGGCACATAGGCTCAGTAGTTGTTGCTCATACATATTTCTTAATGGCTTCTAGAAAATCCCATGTAAATTAAAATTTGAAATATGTTGCTGCAGTAGAATGGAGGAAGCTCATAGAAGGTATCAAGAGAACAGAAGGAGGAAGTATAGGTTATTCACACCCTCACTTCCTTATCTCAAATATTATGCATAAACGGTTTGTAAATACATTAGTTTGCTCATATTTTCTGCATTTTAGAAATCAAACAACTTTTGAAGAACAGCGTAGGCTAAAAGATGATTTCATTGCAAATTACTGGTAAAATAGTCTACTTAGCCCCACTAAAAACCTTTTGAAGAGTTTTTCTTGCCTCTGATCTGAAAAGTCAAGAAGGAAATCATAAATCAGTCAGCTGTCAGAAAGTAAAATAACAAATTGCACCTAGTAAGACAAAAGAAAGGAATCCCTCTATCTCATCATTTCTTTCCTTAATTGTAAACTGAATGCACTTTAACACTTTAAAAACCCAGTCAAAGTAAACCACTGACTCCCGAGCCTACCAACTCTAAAAAAAATACTGGGGTTATGCACTCCAAGCCTCCCAAACACAATTGATGATGAGATCATTAAACCAACGAGTATATGCTGTATGCTAACTCACAGCTGAAAATGTTCATGGAGCAAAAAATAAAGAATAGCTATCCCAGACAAACATTTTGCCTGGGAGCACATCAGGAAGCTCCAAGCTCCATTTCATTAAATATACGTACACATTTTGGCATCAGCAGTGTGGCCAACATCTAGGATTCTCCCTCAAAAAATTGGAAGAAAACATGTAATACATTCAAGAGCAAAGGCAAAACAAAAAGTATCTTTCTATTTAGGAAAAGAATTCCTTCATTCAATTAGAGTATAAGTTATTAAAATGGGTAGTTATGAGTTTCTTCTGAGAGTTTCTGAACAGTTTATAAATACAAAAAGAACATTTCTTCAATAAATAAATGGCTCCTAAAGTCTTCACTGATGGCTTCCAGAATTCTCCATCACTACTGTCCAAGCCTGCTCCACTTCTCTGGGAGGCTTTAGCTGACAGTGGAATGGGATATTTTCTGTTATTAGGTGACTCTTCTTCTATCATGCAGACTTTCATCAATAAGTCTCTTCATAGTCTGAATCCTGGAGGGGAAAGAACAGTAGTTGTGGCGTGTATATGAAGCACAGTCAGAATTCAGGCAAAGACCACACGTTAGGGTCCCCCAAATGGAACTTGGCTAGGGGAGACATCAACAGTGAAATGGCACTGACTCAACCCACCTAAATTCCCAAGAAGCATCACAGGACTTCATTATAATTGGTATCTATTGGGCTAATTTGTGCTTTGAAACCCTAAGGGTTCCCTTTTCCTTGGTGACTATTTTTTAAAACCTCAACACACATGAAAACATGCCTGTCTGTAGCAAAATGTGCAAGACTGTAGCTAGGAGTTTAGGCTAGGAGTCAGTCTACCTCTGGGTTCCAATCCCAGCTCCACCCCTTGCTGGCTATGTGACCTTGAGTAAAGTTATTTAACTTCTTTAAACCTCAGTTTCCATCACTGTGCCTGGCAATTTGTAAGCACTCATTCATGATGAACTACTATCACTATTATTCTTATTCTTACCTTTATTGTTCAAACTTGTATTCATTATTTCTAAGCTCGAGTAGGCCATTAGTACTACCTGGCATACCCCATTTCTCTAGTCCACTCATTCTCCTGTTCTCCTAGATGACTATTTTCATATCTTCCCCTCTTTCTCCAAACCTCCAACACCTTCAGCTCACTTCATTCTCAGCTGATGACCTTATTTTCTCCCATCATTGGGAACAGAGAAACAGTCAGTGGGGAATTTCCGCAAGCTCCCATCATATTTACCCACCCACCTGCATCTGGGCCCACCTACTTGGCCTCCCTTACTCTTCGTATGGATATATTCTCTCTGCTTTTATCTAAGGCCAACATCTCCACTGGTGCACTAGATCCTGAAGTCACTCCAGCAATCCTCCCCCCTCTCCTGTAACATCAAATTTTCATTTTCTACTGGCTCGTTCCCATCAGCATACAAATGTACTGTAATTTCTCCCATCGCAAAAAGAAGAGCAAGTCTTGATACACACCTCTCTCTACCTACTGCCCTATTTCTCTGCATCCCTCCACAGCAAAACTCCTTGAAAGTGTCATTTATACCCACTCTCACCAAAACATCTCTTTGTATTCTTTCTTGACCCTACCTCAGTCAGGCTTTCATCCCCACTATTCCACTGAAGCTGCTTTTGCCAAGGCCACCAATGACTTCCACATTACAAGATCATCCAGTAATCAAGTCTCAGTTCTCATTTTACTTGACCTGACTCAGGAACAATTGACACAGTTAATCACTTTCTTTTCCTTGAAACGCTTTCTTCATTTGGCTTCCAGGATACAGCGCTCTCCAGGTTTTCCTCCCACCTCACTGGACATTCCTTCTCAGCCTCCTTTGATAATTTCTCCTCATCTCCCCCATCTATAAACCTTGGAGAGCTCCAGGGCTCAGTCCTTTGAGTTCCCCTCTATCTACTCTCATTTCCCCGGTGGAAATATCTCTACCAGTCTCTATATACGAATAACTCCTAAATTTATATCTCCATTCTAGACCTCTCTTCTGAACTCCACACCCATATAACCAATTGCTTACTCCACATCTCCACTTGAATGTTTAATAAGTATTTCAAATTAAATATATCCAAACTCAGCTCCCTTAAAGCTTGTTCCACTCACAGGCTTGTACATATTAGAAAATGGCAACTCTGTTCTACCAGTTGCTCAAGTCAAGAACCTTGGATTTATCCTTAACTCTTCTCATTCTTTCACACACGCACATGCAACTCGTCAAGAAGTCCTTCTGGCTTTACCTACAAACTGCAACCAGAAAACAACCACTTCTCACCACCTCCACCACCACCAGCACCTTGGTCCAAATCATCACCCTCTTCCCTTACTTGCATTATTGCTAAAGTCTCTTAATTGCACTCTGTTTCTGTCACGGTCCCTCACCACCTGTTTTCAACAGAGAAGCCAGAATTATCCTTTTAAAACATACATCGGTTCAAAGTGTTCTCTTCTCAAAAACTTCCAGTGGATTCTGTTTCATTAAGAATAAAATTCTAGGGCTTCCCTGGTGGTGCAACGGTTAAGAATCTGCCTGCCAAGGCAGGGGACACGGGTTCGAGCCCTGGTCCAGGAAGATCCCACATGCCGCGGAGCAACTAAGCCCGTGTGCCACAACTACTGAGCCTGCGCTCTAGCGCTC